>NC_064631.1:72596352-72903720 GCF_023864275.1 Schistocerca cancellata
ACTGTTGACGACTGAAAACAAGTTGCAGAATTGGACGAGTCTCGTTTCAAATTGTATCAAGCGGATGGACGTCTACGAGTACTGGGACAACCTCATGAATCACTGGACCCTGCATGTCAGCAGGGCACTGTTCAAGCTGGTGGGGGCTCTGTATCGGTGTGGGCGTGTGCAGTTAGAATGATATGGGACCCCTGGTACGTCTAGATACGACTGTGATGCGTGACACGTAAGTAAACATCCTGTCTGATCACCTGCATCCATTCATGTCCATTGTGCATTCCGACTAATTTGGGCAATTCCAGCAGTACAATGCGACATCCCACACGTCCAAAATTGCTTCAGAGTGGACAGTCCAGCAGGATTCATAGTGTCAGTTCCCTGCTGTACCACTTCAAACAGTAGTCGTCCCTATGCCACTTCGTGTTGCGGCACTTCTGCACGTTCGCGGAGGTCCTACGCGATCTTACGCAGGTGTACCAGTTTGATTAGCTTTCCAGCGTAGGTTGGTCGAGTTACCAATGAAGATGTGCTACGACGATTCGGGAATAGAAGAGCTCTAAGCCACAATGTGACTAAAGAAGCTACATACGAAAGGCGACCATCAACAATGGGCCAAGACGCGGGCTGCATAACACAGGAAATCGAGACGTTACATCTAGAATGTGGTATCGATATCCACGATGCCACGGCGTAGGTATAGATACTTAAGCTGGCACTACGAGCGACGCCGACGATAGCGCCCTCTAGCAGGCGCTGTCCAGATCTATGAGCTCCCCTGCAGATTCTGCCCATTTCATGAAGAGCAGACGGCCGAGAGACTTCACTTCAGCTTTGCTCTACATACGACGGATTTAAGGCCTTCTCATCTTTACAAAGTTATGTATGTCCTGTATATATTCATGCACCAATAAACCAGTTTTACTTTCTTGCAGTATCGACGTGTATTACCTTTTCCTGCTCCTACTCACTTCCTTCATTCGGCCAACCTTTCAGTTTTCAGGACCAGACCCACGAGCCGTCTTTCAGGCGGCATACAAAACAGAACACCACGGTATCGGCAGGACAATAGCCTTGAAGAGCTCGATAACGCAGAGCTACAGTCAATCCATTACCAATCTATGGTACTAGAAAAGACGACACAGAGAGATGGGGCTGGCAAGACCGAGACGACGGCAAACGTGTCCCAAGGAGACTGGGCTAACTGTGAAGGTGGTCCGCTGATGGTTGCAACAGGCAATGCAGTAGGGGTGGCGCCCCTTTAAGTTAGCACTATAACCAATGCCGGCAGACATGACAGAGCAACACAATGTGCCAATACAAATTCAGATGACATAAGCTGCCATGTGCGATAGAGATAAGAACATAGGAACGAAGACAAGCATATTGGTTTGCCTCTCTCAATATCAACCCCATACAGTTGCAAAGAAGGATGTATTTACTTAAATTTGTGCTATAAACGGCGGACATAGACATCGTCCTCCTACAAGAAGTGTACATCGACGAATTTCCCATCATGTGCAGCCGGCCGGTGTGGCCAAGCGCTTAAAGGCGCTACAGTCTGGAACCGCGTTGCCGCTACGGTCGCAGGTTCGAATCCTGCCTCGGGCAGGGATGTGTGTGATGTCCTTAGGTTAGTTAGGTTTAAGTAGTTCTAAGTTCTAGGGGACTGATGACCTTAGAAGTTAAGTCCCATAGTAGTCAGAGCCATTTGAACCATTTGAACCCATCATGTGCAGGTATAAAGCCTAAGTATTACGTGCCTTCAAAACTGGCTGGAGCATCACAAAACTTCTTACGGAAGGCATCACGGTAGGGGATATCTTCTACCATCCGCTATATCTATGTTCTCGAGTACCGACGGAACGGAAGAGCGTTCCCGCTTCTTCACGGAAGAAATTGCCTCGCTGTTACAACGATGACACGACTATTTTATCCTAGGCGGCGATTTTAATTGTGTACTTGCACCGAAAAAATACTTTTCTCGATGCACCCCGTGCCCAGAACTACGAATTTTGACACAGAATATGCATTTTTTTTGACATGTGGGAGCATGCCCATGTCCTCCATCCCTGATACACCCATGTAAGGAGTCATTCCGATAGTCGTCTCGATGGACTGTACACTGGTCAGCCACATCATTATGAATACCTACCGAATAACCTGTATGTCTACCTTTGACACGGATAACAACAGCGATGTTTCGTGGCGTGGAGGCAGTGAGGCCATGGTAGGTCGCTGGAGGGAGTTGGCACAACATCTGCACACACAAGTCACTTGATTGTTGTAAATTCCGGGGAGGGGCCGATGAACTATGACATCGTGGTTCACATTCTAGATGTGTTCGATCGACTTCAGATATAGGGAGTTGAAAGGCCGACACATCAACTGAAACTCGCCACTGTGTTGCTGGAAACAATCTGTCACTCTCCTGGCCTTGTCGCATGGTGCATAATCTTGTTGAAAAATGCCATAGCCGTCAGAAGACATAGTCATCATGAAATCGTGCACGTGCTCTGCAATCAGCTTATGACACTCATAAGCCATCATGGTGCCTCAGACGTGAATGTTCGACAGACCATAATAGAATCACCACCAGCTTGTCTCCATCCTGCAGTACAGGTGTCAATGAACTGCTCACCTGGAAGATGAAGCATTCTTGCACTAGCATCGGCGTGGTAAGAAAGGTATCGGGGTTCATCAGACCATACAAAGCTCTGTCACTGCGCCAACTTCCAATGCCGATGGTCGTGTGCCCATTTCAGTCATAGTTGCTGATGTGTTGTCAACATTGGTATATGCATGGGCCTTCCTCCAGAGGCCCACCGTTAGGAGTGTTCAGACTCACTTGTCTGTGCACAGCATTAAAATCTGATGTTAATTCCGCCACAGTTCGCTGCCTGTCTTGTTTTACCAGTCGGCGTAGTCTACGACATAAGGCAACTGTAATGAGTGGTGACCACCCAATCACACGACGTCTGGACATGGTTTCACCTTGTTTCCACCACGTGTTGAAGAAACTCACCACAGCACTCCTCGTACACCCGACAAGTCGTGCAGTTTCCTAAATACTCGTGCCGAGACTCCAAGCCGTCACATATGCCCTCGGCCAGACTCACATAGATTGCGCACATTCCCCATTCCACACATGAACAGCACACTCACCAATGCTACATGTAACGTGCGTGTGTCTGACTAGCAGTCATTCCAGCCAGGTGACGCTGCTATGGCCGTTACGGGCTTATATCGATTGCAAGTCACTAGTCGGGATGCTCTGGCTGATCAGAGTTTGTTACACATAATGTTAACACTGAGGTCTTCAATGCGGAACTGTAGCCTGTAGCCTACGTCGACCATAAGCCATTTAATGTATGACGTCCCTCCAGCAGCAGCGGGCGTGCCGCAGTTGCGGTCCTTGGAAATTGAATGTCGTTGACCTCAGAGACAGTCCTTACTTGGAAATATTGCAAACGACACCTTACGGCGTATCCCGAGACCCTACATTAGCGCATGGTTTGTGCCAAACTGGTGCCGTGAGCAGGCGGTGTGACGACGTCATACGATGGACTTCTGTTTCACAGTGCTATAGGAGTGCACTGACCAAGCACTTTCTCCAGAGTGGCAAGTCGGGATACAACGAACTAAGGCCGATATTAAACCCATCAGGCCACCTCGGAGGTGCATTGCTGCAAGCATGGACACTAAACTAGCTTACAGGAGAACACCCATTAATGTATAATATCATCAAAAAAGCAAAAGACGATGAAGAGCCCTGATACATACACTGAATGATGGCACACACCTAATGTCGCAACAAGAAATAGGCAATGACTTTGTAGAACATTACTGTGAATTTGATGCTGCAGTGGATATCGAGGTTACACATATGTTTTTCGGCACCATTGAACCAGAGATGGAAGCACTGCTGACGAAGAAGATTACTGAGGATGAAGTGAAGGAGGCCTTTGATAGGGGAGCAGTGAATAAATCAGTGGGACCTATTTGAAATTTTATCGCAGCACCAGCTATACGATGGCATCCCGAGTGACTGGTGTCTGTCAGGAATTAATAACATCCAGAAGGCGCTCGGTGACTATCACGATATGATCGCCCTAGCAACGAAGTGCCGCCGCCATTCAGCACTATTGTCGGTAGGTTTTGATCAAGCTTTCAATGGAGTGAATCTAAGTCTTGATGCACAAGCGGTTTCCATGGCCATTTATCACTATCATGACGTCGTCACTCCACCATGATTTCTCCATAGTTCTCCTGAAAGGGTGTACGACGAAATCCCTCATTGTATCGAGATACGACAGACAATGGTGTCCCCTCTCTATGATATGTGACAGCCCTTGATCTGTTACTCTGAGGCTGTCGTCACTGACCGGCAAGACTGAATTTGTGATGATACTCATTTAAGTGTAAAGCATATACTGATGGCCTGGTGCTGGCGGCTGATGATAACATGCATGTGGCTTTAGATTGGATCCACAAATATGGAACGGCCACTAGCAGCCATATAAATGTGGACAAGTTGGTTGTTGATGTGTATCGGTGTCAGGCTATTGGAAGAATACGTAGCACATTAATGGCTCATTGGTACTTTGGAGTGCCTAGGAACTGTTGTTACCTATGGCATATGTCGCACAGCAGTTATAATTCTAACACACTGCCACAAGCAGTCTAGACAGGTGTCAACAGTAACCTGACAAGGGCCTTAGACATCCTCCAGCAAGCACCATATGTAAACACCTACCCAGACTTACAGATTCTGCACTTTGCCCAAGTACTCCCGACGTTGGCGGTAGTAGCGCAATTCTTATGGACATCATTTGGTTCCTTCATGAGTGCAGGTCTACTTTTTAAAACCGGATACAAATCCCAGGTCCCTGTGTTGGTATGAGTTGACTAGGTCTTGTACATGTTCACGAAAGAGTGGTGGAGCTATGCGTCAGCACAATGTTAAAACTGTGGAGATGACATGAGACTTCATTGACTGGAAATTTAATAGAAGAGTTACCAACAGTGGCTGTCCAGCACATTTAACAATCACTTCACCCTGTACACATTCTTTTTAATATCAAACATAGCTGTATTCAGATAGCTCTGCCAGGAACCAGAACAGACGCCTACCAGATACTAACTACAGGACAGCCTAGCAAACCCATTCTGAAGAGGTATCCTCAAATAAATCATTTTCAGATAGGTGTCCGGATACTTTTGATCACGTAGTGTATTAAAATTATCATGTAAGCAATCTTAAGATCATCTTATAAGTTGTCTATTGAGTAAGATATACTAGCTTAGATGGCGTTGATTACAACGCCTTTCATGGCCCCTAAAATTCAAATACATAAGTGCTTAATTTTTTCTGGATATTTACGTGTTGTTAAAGACTAGTTTTAACAGATTATTCGGCAAGTGACAGAATGTAATACCTCGAAACTGTATTTGAGAGAAAGACAGTCATGATCTGTGATGTTGTCTCAAATTGTTCGCTGTATGCCTATAGTTTTAACTGATGGCCGATTACACATAGATACAAAGCTACTTACAACAAATATGACACTGTAATTCAGAATTAAACAGCCGGATGATTGTAACCATCTAACCTGCCCATTTTACTTCCTACAGAATGATGTCTGTGAAACTAGATTTCTTATGCTCTCACAGCTATGGCTGGCGGAAACATCGCCCTTTAAGACCTTTTACGATTCCACTGCATTATGCAGATGCCAATATGGTATTACCTACGATTGGTCTCCGAATCAATAGTTATCTATCACGTACATAAGTTGTTTAGGAATTACTTGGCGTGTAATGACAAAATACGATTTTTGACTTAGAGTCTGAGAAACTTAACACTTTGGTTTAATGGACGCGGGCTGTAATTATCTCAAGAATACTACTACTTCTAAATTAGACACAGATTTACTATATTTTATTAAATGCTTATCCGGACTCTGGGCTGCTTATTGCTTATAGGGGGATCATGTGAATTCAGTGTCAAGACGCACACACAGTAAGGCCCCTAATAAAAAGTAGACCTACAGGGAGGATAGCATCTAACTGTACAAGTTCTATTTTCCCCTACGTTATGTTGCCTATCTATATCCGTCCTCAGTAATGTTTTTCCACGAAAAAGATGTTTGGACAATTTGAGTTCACATAATACTAGCATGTGCATTTATCCTACCAGCAACGAGTCCAGCATTACGTTATTGGTGCTTTGTAGAAGTCTTCCGGTTAATAATGTGTGTTTTACAGCGACAAGGGATTCACTGCTACAACCTTATTGCTACAAATCTCATACTGCTACAACCTTATAACCACGTAAGTCTATTTGCTCTGGTGAGCTTGTAAGTGTCTGCGAGTTGCGACTGGTTCGCCTAGGTGGTCTAGAGGGAAAGGATGGTGGGGCGGGGAAGACAGTGCTTGGCGCTTCAACTGTTAGCAACGTTTGTCTGCAAGGGCGCCGGCGAGTTACGACAGGCTTTTCTGTGCTGGGATACCCTCTCACTGAACCATTGAGCACCATCTGTGCCAGACGCCAGGGTGGAGAAAATTACACATACGTTGTGCAAATCTCTCTACTTCGTCTGGTGAGATGGTCAAGTGTAATGTGAGGAAAACATGCGGAGCTCTGTTATTCGCGACCAGGTGGTCACACTCGCATGATGAGTGGCATACCCTACCAGGATCAGGCCTCACTCGTTCGATATGCGAATTCTGGGGCGAGTTCCCCGTTATCTAGGTGTGTGCCAGACTTACATTTTTTCATCGACGTGTCGGGATCTGCTTGCTGTTATTAACGTGTGGAGGATATCCCTCGGCCACGGCTGATATAGCTCCAATGCCTGACCCCAGACCGGAGAGGACTATACCGAAACTTTTTCGGCAGTTGTTGTGCAGTGTGCGCTAACATCGGCGTTCTGGGCTACACGCCAACACAACCGAGTCTGAGCGACGGATTTCCCTGTGTGCAAATTCACTCTCGTTTCTCACGCCTATAGAGGTGTATTTTGTAGCGCTGTGCTACACACATACACAAACTTAGCTTGGAAGCATCAAAATGTTACTGTGACGTCCCATAATCTTGTAGTGTAGTGGTGCTTTACCTACTGCTGTGTTATATTTGCCTCATATAAAGCATCTCAGGCTAGAAATTGGTAGCCCTTGTAGAATTCTCTATCACGTCACTATTTGTACGAATTTCCAACACTATGACGTCCAACACTAGTAATCGAGTGGTATCTTAGCAATGATAAATAAATCGGCAACATGCTGCATTGTTCTCGAATTCAAGACTTCTACGCAACGCATCACGACATGCTACAACATGGCGCGCAACTGTGATTTGACGTCTGGACGTGACGTGGCGTATGTGACGTGACATTTTGTCTCGATACGAGGCGATGTTGACACCGTGTTGACACTGATTGGGTACAATGATTGAGTACAATGTGTAAAACTGCTTAAAATACGGAAAAATGTATAAAATATGGGTGAATAACATTACTTACGTACCTGTGTCAGTGAGGCTTGTCCAACATCTACATCTACATCTACATCTGCATCTACATCCATACTCCGCAAACCACCTGACGGTGTCTGGCGGAGGGTACTCTGAGTACCTCTATGGGTGCTGCCTTCTATTCCAGTCTCGTATTGTTCGTGGAAAGAAAGATTGTCGGTATGCCTCTGTGTGGGCTCTAATCTCTCTGATTTTATCCTCATGGTATACGTATACGTAAGAGGGAGCAATATACTGCTTGACTCCTCGGTGAAGGTATGTTCTCGAACCTTCAACAAAAGCCCGTACCGAGCTACTGAGCGTCTCTCCTGCAAAGTCTTCCACTGCAGTTTATCTATCATCTCCGTAACGCTTTCGCGATTACAAAATGATCCTGTAACGAAGCTTGCTGCTCTCCGTTGGATCTTCTCTATCTCCTCTATCAACCCTATCTGGTACGGATTCCACACTGGTTAGCAATATTCAAGCAGTGGGCGAACAAGTGTACTGTAACCTACTTCCTTTGTTTTCGGATTGCATTTCCTTAGGATTCTTCCAATGAATCTCAGTGTGGCATCTGCTTTGCCGACGATCAACTTTATATGATAATTCCATTTTAAATCACTCCTGATGCCTACTCCAAAATAATTTATGGAATTAACTGCTTCCAGTTCTTGACCTGCTATATTGCAGCTAAATGATAAAGGATCTTTCTTTCTATGTATTCGCAGCACATTACACTTGTCTACTACATTGAGTACTTACATATCTGCCTGAGTGTAGTCTCTGGTGGTTAATAATGGTTATAAAGGCGGAATATTAAACTGTTATAAAAGAAATAGATGTCAAGTAACATATTTGTTATTAACAAGCCGACACGGAATGCAACCTAACCCTATGCTGACCAGCTCTAGAGTGTCACAACTATAACAGATGAATTTGAGAAAGTGTGCTTCAATATCAGTGATATCGAATTAAAGCCCATACTGCATTGTCATTGCCTGAGAGCTTCATGACGTCGTCGCGACGTTGGGAAGAGAGCAGCGTATCTTGCGTAATTGGATGAAAGAAAATCCGGAAAAGGGTGAAAATAGGTAAAACTTGGGAAAATATGGTATAATATGGAATAATCAGAGAACTTACCTATCTGCCTGGGTGTAGTCTCTGGTGGTGCTAATACAAAACTGTTGTTAACAAATAGAACCCATTTATTTGGTACAACGTAGTTCTAAAGAAAAAGACAGAGGCTACAACCTCTCTCCCTACGCTGCCCAGCTCCATAATACATCCAGTTATAAAACAGGAACGTAGTGGGAAATTGGTGAAAAATACGTAAAATTTGGAATAATGAGAGTAATTCCACATCTTACTCGATGTGGTCTCCGCAGGAGTCACATACTACTGTTGTTGACAAATAGAACTCAGGTGACATAGTTTGTTATTAAGAGATAGACACATCCTCTTCCTATGCTGTCCAGCTCAATAATAACGCCTCACACTTACAGGATGCTTAATCTTCATGCTTCAAAGGGGCAGGGTGAGGAGAGATAGTGGTGGTTGCCGCTATTTTTATGACATGTGACTACTTTAGAATTATGTCATGATCTTGAATATACCTTGCACAGTTCCCTGGGTGCATTCCCTAAGTGACCTCGACCAATTTCTGGTCGTTCCCGGGAAATAGGGAATAGCGAAACAAGGACCTCCAGTGTATTACCAGAGAGCGGTTGTCCTTATTTCGATATAAGGAACCACTTATAACTGATCCAGTGATAAAAAAAAAACAGCTGCAAAAGAATATAAGATACGGTACTGGTTCAGGTATATGGATCACATCCTCTGCTTAATAGACGAACCACAAACAAAAATAGAAAAATTACATACAGACATCAACAAGGTACATAAAAATATGAAATCCACAATGGAAAGAGAAGAGAACAACCAAATAAACTTTTTGGATATCACAATCAAATAGCAAAACAAAAAGCATATGTTTGAAATTCACCATACACCCACAGCAACTGACGCTATTATCCCCCAGTACTTGAACCATCCACACTCACCAAAGCAAGCAATACTTCAACAGATGCTTCATAGACTCAATACAGTTTCACTCAACAAAGAAAACTACCAAAACGAACTTGAGATATTAAAGCAGATAGCCCAAAACAAGGAGCACAATAGTGCTATAGTCACAAAACTAAACAACAAAATCAGAAGTAAAATATAATCAAAAACCACTAACAACATCACAACAGGACCGTACACAATCACAATCACTCATTAACATAACACCTACACACAATTATTAGGAAAACAGAATATGACACATAATGACGTACAAACACAAACTCACACAGAACTCAGGAAATAAACATTGCATACACAACAGACAATTCTATCAAAAAATACACTCCAAAACAGACAAAAAAATACGGATATACATCAGAAGCAGGTATATTTCAATTACAGTATAACACTTGTGATGGCAGATACATAGCACAAAAAGGCAGAACATTTGATGTGAGACATGTGATGTGAGACCACATTGGAGCCTGGAAGTATGGACAAACCACTCCACATTTGCGGAACGACTAAGTGACACAGTCACAAACGAATCACTAGAGAAGAAGACAACGATATATTTAGAATCAACAATAAAAGACATCTCATAACCCTGCAAGAAAATTATCACATACAGAGAACCGAAGCAGAAAAGTAAACCGTGTTGAATGATCAAGTACACATACCAAACAACTCTTTGTTTACGCTAATAAATTAAATAATAGAGGAACTCCAGAACAGAGGACTATTATCATGACAATAATGCCTCCCAACCCAATTTCCATTCACTCACTGGTCCATGAACGTCACCGCGAACATTTAACTAAAACTCATGGAAAAAATCCATGCATGTATATTCTCTCTCTCTCTCTCTCTCTCTCACACACGCACACACACACACACACAGACAGACAACAAACAGATATAAACGTCATACACAGATACAAACCTCATACCAACAAATACGTGTTAGTTTCAGCATATACATCGTTCGGTTGGAAACCTGTAGGTGTCTGGAAACAAACCAAACTGGATGAGATACACGGTGAACTCAAAGTAGTTGTGAGTACATTAATGTTATGTGTATATAACTGACAGAAGACTGAGAGTGATAGTACATCACAAGAAGAAGTGCAAACTAAATGAAAGGTGGGAAGAAAAATGTTCGCAACGCCAAGACATGCTTATGTTTTGTCAGTGGAATGGCGGTGCGACCAGATGTGAGGAAAAACCGATGCCAACTAAAAACAGAAAGAACGATAGGTAGTCACTTATTTACATAAAAACCGAGATACATATCAAAACAAAAGTATAGCATAACTGTATCATTATAGAGTCCAAAGACGTGTCTTAAAATGGAAAAATGCCGAACACGTCTATGAACATAAGATACAATGCAGCGACAGAAGGCGTTTTTTACTTACAAAACAAATATGCTGTTTAACATTCGATGTGATGCACATATAAGAGTGCAGACTCTCTCTCTCTCTCTCTCTCTCTCTCTGTCTCTGAGGGATGAGCTGTCATTATGAATAAATTAAGCATCAAACAAGCAAATGCGAATAAATATTCAAGACACATTAATCATCTGCTGCAACAAACTATCACTCACGATAAAAAGCATAAAAAACTGACATATATGCAAAAGAATTAAAACATGACTTATTTTCTGCCTAATTCTTGTAGGACACTTTTTTTGAAACAGTAATGTCTTGAATTGAAGTGCACCTTTCACCACGAATTTTAGGTTTCTCAACATTTCATTGCAAAAAACTTTACCAACACGAATGCGCTTTCAAGCTTTTGAAAATCTGTTGGCATTTTGTAGAAGCATTTATTCATAGGACATATGATTAATGAGCTGCTGGTTCAATTCGTCTCCTAGAATGGCTACCCACCATTTGTGCACTCATGTTTAGAACAAATAGAACACCTTCAACAACTAGAGATAGGATGATCATAGTCTCATGAAATGCACATTAATATGTTGACAGGGGTTGTTTTGGGGAAGGAGACCAGACAGCGAGGTCATAGGTCTCATTGGATTAAGGAAGGATGGGGAAGGAAGTCGGCCGTGCCGTTTCAAAGGAACCATCCCGGCATTTGCCTGGAGCGATTTAGGGAAATCACGGAAAACCTAAATCAGGATGGCCGGATGAGGGATTGAACCGTCGTCCTCCCGAAAGCGAGTCCATTAGTATGTTCTGTAGAAATGATTAGCATTTGAGTCACCTCAGTTCAGCATGTGCCTGTTGTCTAATAGGCACACGTTCTGCCGTGGGCCCTAATAACTTGTTCCATGCACGACGGCATTAACATGCATTAGGTGCGAATGGCGTCCTTTGGTATAGCCATCCGTGCTGCATTCACCTGCTTCGAAAGTTCATCTCTGGTGGTTGGCAATTGGGCACAGGGTGGCACCTTTCGTTTCACCACATCCCACAGTTTTCCAATTGGCAAGAAGTCTGATGATCTGACAGGTCACTGCAAAAGTGGAACATCCTGTGGTGCTAGGAAAACATGAGATCGCGCAGCAACATGCTAGTTTTCAATTCTCTACATCTGTACAACAAATACTCAGGAAATAAAATGACGTTGTACGATTACAGAATGAACATTATAAAGGGCCTCCTTCCACCAATGGACGTTCCACGAAATGTGAGCAAGAAACATCACAAACAAACACACGTCGTGCAAAAGTGGGAAGCTACTGCAGGGAAGAAGCAAGTTATGAGGAAGCGGTGTAAGAAGTGCGTGGCACAAGGCAAGCGCACTGACACACCATTCGAGTGTACAACCTGCCCAGACAAACCTGGATACTTCTCGAACTGCTGTATAATTTCCCTAAGTCGCAAAAATGCGATAATATCAGGGAAATTCCAATTATCAAATACAACGTCTTTTATATCTTTTGACACTGCACGGTTTCTTTTTATGACGCGAAAGGTTAAAACTTTTTTGCACGAGTACTCAGGAAATGAGGTTTTCTTTTGTGTTAAGTTGACTTATTTCTTATTGCGTTGTAAAGCGTTCACTTCAGTTTTTTGTGAAAGAATTTGTTGTGCTAAATTTGTTTTAATAGCACCAGAATTGAAGTGATGGGGGACACGAGAGAAGCCCCCACATAGGGTGTGTTTCGCTTACTAATTTCTACACATCCGGGCATCCCCTGGGTGTCTATGATAAGTGTAGACAGCTAACTCTCATACCAGGAGCAAACATGCTACTAAATTGACGACCTCAATCAGAGTCAATCTTAAAAATGCGCATTTGAAGTAAATATAATTTCAAATGAATCCAGTTTCCTTTTTTTTCCCTTCTTAACAATTTGCGTTTTGGAATCCAAATTTTTCCTGAATGTAGTGGATTTGTTGCTTGTTTGAATTGTATTTTTTGTTACATTATCAAGAAATCACAAACATTTGAATGACGCCTGTGACCCATATAGGTTTCAGACAGCAAACAGACTTTAAAATATGACCACAATACAGTCAAAGCTTATTTGAAGTAATGCACCTAAGGTGCAGCCTACAGATCTTACAAGGTCTCGACATCAGCCTGTAGCTCAGGTGTGCTTAGGAGCGTCGGCTCCCAGTGGTGCCTGCCGCTTCAGAGTGTTGCCGGCCTGCACTCGAGCATTACCGGCCCGCACTCGCACACTGACGGACCCCACTGGAGAGTTGCGCGCCTGCACTGATGCCACAGCGAAAGTGTTAATGTGTTGTATTATCCTGGCTCTTCATCTATTTTGTGTTTTCCACACATTCCTTCCCTTGTCAACTCTGCAGAGAACCTTCTCATTTCTTATCTGATTCAAACTCTTTGCCTTTACAAATGTCTGCTTGTGTCTGTGTATGTGTGGATGGATATGTGTGTGTGTGCGAGTGTATACCTGTCCTTTTTTCCCCCTAAGGTAAGTCTTTCCGCTCCCGGGATTGGAATGACTCCTTACCCTCTCCCTTAAAACCCATATCCTTTTGTCTTTCCTTCTCCTTCCCTCTTTCCTGACGAGGCAACCGTTGGTTGCGAAAGCTAGAATTTTGCATGTATGTTTGTGTTTGTTTGTGTGTCTATCGACCTGCCAGCGCTTTTGTTTGGTAAGTCTCATCATCTTTCTTTTTAAATGTATTTTTCCCACGTGGAATGTTTCCCTCTATTATATTCATATCAAGAATAACCCTGTACGTTAGATATGTTAATAATTCACTTTATGCAGATTTCACTACATCATAAGTTTGTTAAATAATGGTTTACTATACACAATCAATTTGAAAAAAAAAGTATAAATTCACCTCTGGTTGCCCTCCACTCCCTGGTATGCTTAACATAGTTGTGACTTTAGATGCAGCATGCACATGTGGAATATCAAGAGGTTTGGACCATCCATCAATCTTCAAACCTGCATCCTGCAGCTCATCCCAAAGTTTCTCCTCTTCCTCAACCAAGCATTCTAACCTGCAAGTGGTGGAGACATTGTGTACTGATATAAAGTTTCAAATTTGAGCATTAAACACAGCTCATATTGCTACATCAAAATGCCCTTACTCAATATATAAAGCTGTGCCATTACGGACAACAAAGCCACCAAATTTTACAGCAAACTATCGGAACTGTAATCTACAGAATCACTTACTGATTTTTGAAGTAACTTATGTTTTTGGTTGTTTAATATTTTACTGGCATCAATGAGCAGGATTGTCATTATCAGACTGATATCACCACAAATGGGAAAACATCTGTTTTTTAACACTGGGATGGAAGAAAGGTTTTGATGTACTGTTCTGCTTACAGAGAAGTAGTTGGCTGTGAAGTCAATCTTGGGTTGGTCATGCATAGGGCAGTTAATTACCTGGAATCTTGCCGGCATTCACGAAAATTTATTTAGAATAACCGTACAAACTGTGCAACAGGATCACTGGATGTGGATTTAAATTCCAACTCTTGGTAGTGCCAACCTTAGCAAGAACTTGTGTACTATTTAAATGGGTAATATGATTGCCATCATTGTTTGGCAATGGCTCAATTTTTGTGTCTCCCACTCTGTAACTTCTGTTGTTTTATGTTTCCAGTCTTTACAGTGTGCCCTCTCATTTTGGTATTGAGACATTTATAAACAGAACTTGTTCCAATCTATAGTGGTGTGATAGAGCAGCCAGTGGTAACAACATGAAAAAAAGGTATTGTTTGCAAAACTGGCATTTACAAATTCATGATAATGCAGGCTGGTCTTGCTTGTCTTCAGTCAACCCATGGTACTGACTTCTTTGGCAACTTTTACACTTTGTTGCCAAGACAATGTGGCCATAAAGTACTACATAATTAGTTAAAAAAATAATTTGTGATGCAGGCAAAAGTTTGGACTCTTAGTGTATTTTCTATGAGACAAATTGAGCTGGAAGTTTGAAGTATGAGACAAAAACTTTAAGCTGTAAAATTATTTAGACAGCTAACTGAGACAACAAACCAATGTTAGTTGTGAATCCCTTTTGTGGTACAAGATATTTTGCAAGGAATTTACATGAGGTACATAAGAGGTCTGTCCAAAAATTCCAGGATTTTGTCCACAAATTTTTTCTACATCTACCTTTAACTCGTTGTTGTGCATGGTCTCCTTTGAAATACTCTCCTCCACAATTGATACACCACTCCCAATGCCTTTACACTTCCAGTATGAGTCTTTGTACACCTCCTGCTGGATCGTGCGAAGTGTCATCTGTGAATTTTCTTTTATCATGTCTATCGTTGCAAATCTTCATCCTTTCATTTGGATTTTCAATTTTGGAAATAAATAAAAAGTCCGCAGTGTACTTCATTTTTTTGTGCAATAGTTACACACCAACAGAGACCAACAGAGACCTTTGTAAACCTTATCAAGGAATAAGAGTGGCAAAATGTTTATAGTGCTGATACAGTAGACGATAAATATAATGCTTTCCTCAAGACTTTTCTCATGATCTTTGAAGTTGCTTTCCGTTAGAATGTTCAAAACAGGGTACTAGCACAAACAGGCAGCCTGGGCGGCTGACTAGAGGGATAAGAATATCCTGTAGAACAAAGTGGTAATTATATCAAAACGTTACAAACAGTCAAAATCTAAATGCAGCAGCCCATTACAAACAGTATTGCAAGGTGCTTAAAAAAGTTATTAGGAAGGCAAAAAGTAGGTGGAATGCAGATAGAATAGCTAAGTCTCATGATAAAATTAAAACCATATGGTCAGTCATAAAGGAAGTGGCTGGTCTGCAGAAACAGGTCGAGGATATAGAATCAGTGCGTAGTGGGAATGTCTGTGTTACTAATAAGTGGCATGTATGTACAGTATTTAATAATCACTTTCTGAATATAGCAGGTGAACTAAATAGAAACCTAGTCCCAAAAGGGAATCATATAGTGCTCGTAGAAAAAAGTGTTCCGAGACTGTTACCTGAAATGCTCCTCCATGATACTGACAAGAGGGAGACTGAGTTATTAATTAAATCACTAAAGACCAAGAACTCTCATGGATATGATGGCGTATCTAGCAGAATACTGAAGTATTGTTCTATGTATGTTAGCCCAGTACTTAGCCAAACTTTTCCTTTAGGAGTGGTCAGTTTCCTGACCGATTAAAGTACTTGGTAGTGAAGCCACATTATAAAAAAGGAGACAGGGATAATGTTGACAATTATAGACCTATTTCTATGCCATCGGTGTTTGCTAAAGTTATCGAAAAGGTTGTATGTACAAGGTTACTGGAGCATTTAAGTTCACATAATTTGCTGTCAAATGTACAGTTTGGCTTTAGAAATGGTTTCACAACTGAAAATGCTATATTCTCTTTTCTCTGTGAGGTTTTGGATGGATTAAATAACAGGTTGTGAATGCTAGGTGTTTTCTTTGATTTAACGAAGTCTTTTGACTGTGTTGACCACAAGATATTACTGCAGTAGTTGGACCATTATGGAGTAAGGGAAGTAGCTTACAATTTTTTCACCTCTTACTTTAAGAACAGAAAGCAGAAGGTAATTCTCCACAATATTGAGAGTGGTAGTGATGTTCAGTCCCAATGGGGCACTGCTAAGTGGGGCGTTCCCCACGGGTCGGTGCTGGGGCCACTGCTGTTTCTTATTTATATAAATGATATGCCTTCTAGTATTACAGGTGATTCAAAAATATTTCTGTTTGCTGATGACACCAGCTTGGTAGTGAAGGATCGTGTGTGTAATATTGAAACATTATCAAATAATGTAGTTCATGAAATAAGTTCGTGGCTTGTGGAAAATAATTTGATGCTAAATCACAGTAAGACTCAGTTTTTACAGTTTCTAACTCACAATTCCACAAGAACTGATATTTTGATCAGACAGAATGGGCATATTATAAGTGAGACAGAACAGTTCAAGTTCCTAGGCATTCGGATAGATAGTAAGCTGTTGTGGAAAGCCCATGTTCAGGATATTGTTCAGAAACTAAATGCTGCTTTATTTACCATCAGAACAGTATCTGAAATAAGTGACAGTTCAACACGAAAAGTAGTCTACTTTGCATATTTTCATACGCTTATGTCATATGGTATTATTTTTTGGGGTAATTCCTCTGATTCAAAAAGGGTATTTTTGGCTCAAAAACGGGCTGTTCGAGCTATATGTGGTGTAAGTTCGAGAACCTCTTGTTGACCCCTATTCAATAGTCTGGGAATTCTGACACTGCCCTCACAGTATATATTTTCTTTAATGTCATTTGTAATTAGCAATATTAGCTTATTCCCAACAGTTAGCAGCTTTCACTCAGTTAATACTAGGCAAAAATCAAATCTGCATGTGGAATGCACTTCCTTGACTCTTGTGCAGAAAGGAGTGCACTATTCTGTTGCATCCATTTTCAATACGCTACCACAAGAACTCAAAAATCTTAGCAGTAGCCCAAATGCTTTTAAGTCTAAACTGAAGTGTTTCCTCATGGCTCACTCCTTCTATTCTGTCGAGGAGCTCCTGGAAGAGCTGAAAAATTAAGCAAATTCCAGTGTTACATTGTTGATTTTCTTTATTTAAACTTATGAATTGTTGCCGGAATATGTTTCTTGTATTTCATTTTATCTGTTTCTACTATCATGTTATAATGTCATGTATTGACTCGTTCCATGAGCGTGGAGACTTCTCCTTAATTTGGTCCCACAGAACAATAAATAAATAAATAAATAAATAAATAAATAATGGGCAGGTGCATTATTGTAATGCAAGAGCCATGAACTATCTCACCACATTTCAGGCCATTTCCTTCTCACATTTTCTCACAGGTGTCACAACATATCCCAATAGTACCACTGATTAACAGTTTATCCCCGTGGCATGAATTCATGATGAACTAATTCTTCAAAGACAAAAAAACTATTAGCATGACTTTGACATTTGACCTGACCTGGTGAGCTTATTTTGGTCTTGGAGAGCCTTTCCTGGCCCATTGTAAAGATTGAATCTTGGCCTCAGCATCATAACAGTAGACCCACGTCTTATCACCATTTAAGACTCTCTTAAGAAACATTTCATTCTCATTTGTGTGATCCAAAAGCTCTTTACAGATTGCAAGGCAAATGTCTTTCTGGTTTTGACTAATGGGCCATGCTATGAATTTAGCAGCAACATGACACTGCGGGAGAATTAACAAGAAGCTGCCACCGAGGGTAAAAAACGTTGTGTATATCCTAGCAGAATGTTGATTTCAAAGCTGAACAAGGAAACAACAACAGATCTGTGATGGTATGAGGGGGTTATTTATTAAAAGCCATATATTTTCAAATTGTTTACAAAACAACCTTATCCCCTTCAAAATACCCTCCATTACAACTAATACATTTGTCCCACCGGTGCTCCACTGTTCAAAACATTTGTAGTCACCTACAGACATGGCTGACAGCTCCTCCCTCATTTCTTTCTTGACTTCTTCAGTGGTGTCAAATTGGTGTCCATCCATGCCCTTTTTCATGCGTATAAATAAGAAACACTCACACACAGAAACTCAGGCAAGTAAGGAGTGTGGAGCAGCAGAACCAAGCCATTTTTAGTCAAAACATGTCTAACAGATAAGGTTGTGTGAGGGGGTGCATTGTCGCGGTGGAAGAACCAGTCTCCTGTCTGCCCCAAATTGGGTCTTTTTTTATGAACACTGTTGTGCAATCTCCTTAGAACTTCCAAATAAAAGGTGTGATTGATGGTCTGACATGGGAGAACAAAATCTGGATGATTCAGGCAGTTGATGGACATCTATAACAATGATTGTCATCAATCGACATGTAGCCATTTTTAAATAAAGCAAACCAAGTGCCGGACCAAGACTCGAACTCGGGACCTTTGCCTTTTGCGGGCAAGTGGTCTACCAACTGAGCTACCCAAGCACGACTCATGCCCTGTCCTCACAGCTTTATTTCTTCCAGTACCTTGTCTCCTACCTTCCAAACTTTACAGAAGCTCTCCTGCGAACCTTGCAGGACTAGCACTCCTGAAAGAAAGGATATTGCGGAGACATGGTTTAGCCACAGCCTGGGGGATGTTTCCAGAATGGGATTTTCACTCTGCAGCGGAGTGTGTGCTGATATGAAACTTCCTGGCAGATTAAAACTGTGTGCTGGACCGAGACTCGAACTTGGGAACTTTGCCTTTCATGGGCAAGTGCTCTACCAACTGAGCTACCCAAGCACGACTCACGCCCCGTCCTCAGAGCTTTACTTCCGCCTGTACCTCGTCTCCTACCTTCCAAACTTTACAGAAGCTCTCCTGCGAACCTTGCAGGACTAGCACTCCTGAAAGAAAGGATATTGCACGGACATGGCTTAGCCACAGCCTGGGGGATGATTCCAGAATGAGATTTTCACTCTGCAGCAGAGTGTGTGCTGATATGAAACTTCCTGGCAGATTAAAACTGTGTGCTGGACCGAGACTCGAACTTGGGACTTTTGCCTTTCGCGGGCAAGTGCTCTACTAACTGAGCTACCCAAGCATGACTCACGCCCCGTCCTCAGAGCTTTACTTCCGCCAGTACCTCGTCTCCTACCTTCCAAACTTTACAGAAGCTCTCCTGCGAACCTTGCAGGACTAGCACTCCTGAAAGAAAGGATATTGCAGAGACATGGCTTAGCCACAGCTTGGGGGATGTTTCCAGAATGAGATTTTCACTCTGCAGTGGAGTGTGCGCTGACATGAAACTTGCAGAGACATATCAACGCACACTCCGCTGCAGAGTGAAAATCTCATTCTTAAAGCGAATCACTTGTACACTTGAGTTTTTTTTTTTGGTATCCCATACCCCATTGTATGTACACACATATAACAAACTGTAGTAAACAGCTCTACACTACTGTAAGGACCTCCAGTGCAGAATAAAATGGGGGTGTGTTAACTCAGATTTTAAAAATGTCTCACATTATCACTTCTTACTGAAAATAACACCTACAGAACAATGTGCATCTTTAAACACAATGGTTAATAAAGTCTTACCTATGTCCAGAGAGGTTTCATTTGTTGTTCATTGAATGAATGCTTTAGTTCCGGTTTCATTTGTTGTTCATTGAATGAATGCTTTAGTTCCTTTTGGTTTTAACTAAAAATTTCATTGGTGTACTTGGACACTAGATTCGTAGATGCTTGAGCATAGACCTATGTGAAGTTTGCACGCTGGTACTGGACACTCTTTTCATCACCTTTTTCTACATTTAAAGCATCATTTGAGAACTCACAAAGGTAACACAGAGGATTAAACCATACGGAATAATGGGAGTGATAAACAAGCATCCATGAGACAGCTGCTAAATCTGTTCAACAGGACACATAAAAAAAGTAAACATCTTTTTCCGAAAAATTAGAAATGTTCTACTTAAACAATTATCAGATAATATTGTAGTGCTTTTATGTAAGGTTTGTGTCAGAAACTGAATGCAGAAAGTTTTGTTGAAGCTGCATGTCAATCTGTTGCTGAAGTTGATCACTGCCTTACTTGCTAATCATTGACAAAAACACTCATAAACACACTGATGTCTGCTACAAAGAAAACTTTTTTTTAACCATCTCTCATGTTTATAGGTACTCACAAGTAAATATCATGAAAAAACTACCATCTACTTTAAACTATCACCATCTGATTAATTTTGCACCACATTTGTTGATATTGGAGAATAAGTTTCTGCTGCCTGTTTTCTGTACACATACAAGCCACTGATAAACTTTCTTCTAATTCTATAAGGTTTCAATGCAACAGTATGGCTTTGGTTAAATCAAGACATATGTATATTGGCTTCAAATTATCATTTAATGATGCAGATGCCACACAGACAACAGAACATGTTGTGTTTTATATTGACATCCCTGTCCCACAACTAAACCAAATACAACAGAAAAATCACACGTTACCTATCCAACTTCCTGCATATCCTCACCAGCTCTTTCTTGTGCAATGACTCTCTATGCCAACACACTTGAGAAGAAGAGTTCAGGAGAAGTACACAGTAATGCCATTTCAAAAGCTATCACAACTGCCTGATACATGTGATGGCATTGTACACATACCACCACCACTGTCACAAAATATTTATTGGCATCTTGCAGCTCCTCTGAAGTCCAGGGCTACACAGTCCTCTCTTCGCATCACTACTCCAGACTCATTGTCCACTTCCAGCCACCATCCATATGATCTTTTGTGTGGCCTAGTAAAGTGATGGAGACAAAATAAAGTGATAGAGACAAGAGTCAGCCACCTTCCCAAATGCACCTAGTCATTGATCAGACTTCTATCATATATCTGGATTGTTCTTCATTAAGTAGCAAGGCTGGTTCCTGGATTTTTCATCTGTTTTCACCTACAATTCCTGTGTTATACTGTTTGTAAACTTCATTTGTATTTGGATTTGACCATAGTTTATTTACTATTCGCCAACAGGAAGAGCATTTTGTGCAAATAAACATGGACTCACAACACTTCAGTGGTGGCAAGGAAGTGTCATATTCCATGCATGTCAGTAGAACAAAACTGATCTTACAATATGACAAATCATTCAACAGCAGCAAATTCTAATTAATTTGCTCCTTCATCTGCTAACACACACCACCCACCTCCATCCATCACATTTACAATAGCATTGCAAGGTATTCCACATACATAACAAAATCTGAAGGAAAAGTTTTTTCATATTTTAGATAAAGGCAAAACCATTCCATACATTGAGAAGGTTGGTATCATTAACTGAATTTCTCTTCTTATCTTTCATTGTGATTTGGTAGCTTATTGACTCATTATAAAACAAGGCAACTGGCCAGTATTACTAGGCTATACCCTAGTTTAGATAGCAAGTGCTATTACACATGTGCAAATTTCAAATTGCACTGAGCCTGTGCAGACTGCAATCAATAGTATTTCAGTTTCACTCCAGACACTGCAATATCATCATTTTCAGACTCACAGTAGAAGTCATAGCTTTACTGAAAATAACTGAAACTAATAATAAGAAAGAATGAACATCAGCTTGTCATTCCTCAGGCCAGCTGGACTGAGATGTTCATATTCGTTCACAAGGACGACTGGGAAATGACATATATGAACGGCCTTGTCAAGCACCATGTATACTCGTCGGGCATGGATTCAGAATTACAGCACCACATATACCCTTGTAGATAGTGTGCAGAATGCCATTTGACACTATCTGAAAGACTTAACATTGGACCACCACAGAGCAGACTTATGATGGCATTCACTATGACTTCATGAAAAACCACTTTCTAAATTATATCTGTAAAGAACACATTGAGCACCATCACAGAGGCTACTCTGCAGGCCCTCACCAATGGCCCCTGGTTTACTCTGCACTGTATGAGGATGGCTGCATTGGAGGTAGTGTGCACCTAATTTCCTTTAATTCACAAGCGCACCTCTCATTATTGGCAGAGAAGAGTGCCCTGGACTGCCTGAATGTATTTGTTGGGTACATTCGACAGACAGCATGATTATGCAATCAGCAAGTGAGAAATTTAGTGCCTTGATTACTTCTCATCACTTTGACTGCGTTAAATATCATATATTATTTGCCATCAAAAAACCCAAAATTCTCTGGGCAAGTGTATCTTCAGGACACACGCAGAAAATATCATAAAAGAGAAAACTGACTTACAAACAATATCTGGGATACAATTCTTTCTGTATTTCTATAAATGTAAAATAATTGTAGACCTCTGTATCAACCATAATGGTGAATGGCCCCACTGCTATGAACTGATACATTTTCTGGGCTTATAACTTTGAAATTTACATCCTTAACTGTGAAACAACCATGTAAACTTCTCATTGAGTGAGAGAGACCCATGAGGTCACTGAATTTTTAAAATTGAGCACATCTGTGTTTTCAGCACATATAATTTTTGACTCATCTTAAGTTAATCTGGAACCATATGTACATACTCTTTATCAATGTGCTCCTTGAGTCTGGTAAGCTGTTTCTCCAATTCGAGTAAAGCTGTTTGGAAATGACTGAGATCTGAAAAACAAGGAAAAGAAAAGTTAATTTACTGTCGATAATTTTGTCTGGAAATGTGTGCCTCAAAATTAATTTACCAATGAGTCAACAGAAAATTCATTTTGGTACATAAAAATCAATTTGAGGTAGATCATGATTCACTAATGGAAGATATGTTAAGCTGAAAGGAAGCGCACACAAATGTATGGTTATCAGCTGTGCTCTTGCACAGTTATTCTTCAGAGAGTAGTAAACACCCCTCCCCCTTCACCTACAACCACAACACGACACTCCTTGACGACTGCATTTTCTACTTGATTTGCTGGTCTTCACTGCCTGTTCATTTCGTGAGAAGTGATTGATCCTCATTTATAAGAATGTAATGTTAATATGCTTATAATAATAATAATAATAATAATAATAATAATAGTAGTAGTAATGTAGTCATACCAATGATTCGTATTCTACCTTCAGTGCTAATATCAAACTTAAGTTAGACCAATGTGTCCATAGCTGCCAGCAAGGAATTCTGTAATGCTTCCAAATCTTCCAGCCTGAGAGAGAAAAATAAAATACTTTGTAATGCCTTTTCATTACCACAATATAGAAACATAATTTCAAAATATCAGATACTACCTTTTTGTTTCCCTTTCACTGGCATATGCTTCTAAGTCAGTAGCAACATCCCTATCAATTATTTTCGTGTTATTGAGAATGGACTGTACAGATTTTTGTAAGAAATCATGCTGAACTTTTAATCTCACTGCTTCACAGATGAAATCAGTGTTTGACATTTCATTTTCAGCTTCTTTCACTTTAGCCGGTTTCACAGCCATTATCGATGTTAATTTAAAATGCAACAGCAATAAATTATTCTTCATTTTCTTCCTGCCGGAAAAAAGACATTATCATGAAAAAGCCTTCAGGTTGGTGGAGTAAATGATGAAACTTGTAAGCAGAGATATGGAGATGTTATTAATTGATTCTGTATGCAGTACTTATGATACTATTAATGGCAGTGTGCTTGTGTTGTTAGTAAAAGACTTTAGCTGTACTCAATGTGCATGTAAAATAGCTGCAAACTAATCCCTCCCTAGCTAAATGGAAAAAGTTTCTGCACTGAAAAAATACAATAAGAAAGAAAACTACTGCTCTTCCAGTTATTTTATTCACTGCAGACTAAATACAGACAAGGGAAATTTACGCACAGATGACAAGAAGTACCAGTAAAAGCAAATGGATTATTTGTTTTAATGTCTTTTTCTAGAATCTACTGTAACATTTTTCCCACACTGATAACTAATTTTGTTCAGTTACGTAATATATTCTATTGGTCCAAAGCTGTTCTGTAATGGAACAAAATTGGTTACCAGTGTGGAATAAGGGCAAAAGTGGGCATTGTAATATTTTGTTCCTCTTGCCCCCACCTCCCCCAAAACTTAAGTGCACTTTCCAGTAAGGAAATAAAAACACTTTTTTCCATTTGTTTGTTGTGTTTATTATTTCACAATTACCGGTTTCAGGCACTGTCATCAATCTCCTGACGCGTTGAAAAATATACAAACAAATATCAACTGGAGAGGTAATACTTATCAGGATTGGGTGCATTGTTGTCATCTACTTTTATATTTTTCAGCACAACTGAAGGTGTGTGACTTATGCCCTATAGTACTAGAGTATAATGGGGTAACAGCCAGACTACAGATCCATTGGGCCCAGGTCCGGTTCCCAGCTGGTCTTAGGATAGCTAAACTCTTGAAATGATTTGTTAATGGAAAAATTGTCTAACAACATTATCATTCAGAGTCTATGTTACGATGTAGGTCCCCCAATAAAAAGTTCAGTAAGCCTGTTCAATAGTCAGAGAAAGGCAAGGGCATACTACTTCCACAGTGAAACCAATCTTTGGGTTGAGGAGTGATTTACTTTTTACTAATACTTCTCTGATAATCATCATCCATGGATGTCACTATTATTAAAGAGAAGTAGAGAATGGTAAACATTTATGGATTGAAATACAATTGTCCACTGAAATAAGGTTTAGGATAGGATGTTCCAGCTCACATGTCCATCCAGGGCCAGTTGTGGGCAAATGGCTGACACATGGACAATCTTGCAGCAGGACAGTAGTGTGTGTTCATACTCCACTGGCTGATTGCCCATGGACAGTGTTGGCAAAACAGGGGTGGCCGAGCATGCACAGAGCGCGCACATTGATACCATCTAATGACTGGCCTACATTACCTATATCAGCCCTCCAAGTGGGACATGGTTAAATGGGGGGTTCCCAAGGAATCAGTGTTGATGTCATTCCTCTTCCTTGTTTACATACACTGATCAGCCAGAACATTATGGCCACCTACCTAAAAGCCAGTACGTCCACCTTTAGCATGGATAACAGTGGTGACACATTGTGACATGAAAGCAATGAGGCCTCAGTAGGTCACTGGAGGGAGGAAATCTGCACACGCAAGTCACCTAATTCCTGTAAATTTTGAGGAGGGGGAAGGGGTATGAGCTCTGATGCCACGTTCAATCACATCCCAGATATGTTCGATCGGATTCAGATCTGGTGATTTGGGGGGCCAGCTCATCAATTGTAACTCACCATTGCATCACCCTCCTGGTCTTGTGACATGGTGCATTATCTTGTTGAGAATGACACTGCCATCGGGAAACATTATCATCATGAAGTGGTGCACATGGTCTACAATCAGTGTACAATACTCTTTGGCTATCATGACACCTTGCATGAGCTCCACTGGATGTTCCCCAGAGCTAAATTTAGCCACCACCTGCTCATCTCCATCCTGCAGTACAGGTATCGAGGAGCTGTTCCCCTGGAAGATGGCAGATTCGCACCCTCCCGTCGGCATGATGAAGAAGATATTGGGATTCATCAGACAATGCAATGGCCTCCCACTGTGTCAACATCCAGTGCTAATGGTCACGGGCCAATTTCAGGTGCATCTGCCGATGTCATGGTGACACACCCATGGGACGTTGGCTGCAGAGGCCCATCGTTAGGAGTTTTTGGTGCACTGTGTGTTCACACACCCTTGTACTCTGCCTAGCATTAAAGTCTGATGTTAGTCCGCCACCTGTCCTATTTTACCAGTCTGCCGAGACTACAATGTCCAACATCTGTAATGAGGGGTGGGTGCCCAACCCCATGACATCTGGCCATCATTTTACCTTGGCTTTGCAATGTCTGAAGACACTCACAACAGAACTCCTCAAACAGCCAATAAGTCAGGTAGTTTCCAAAATGCTAGTCCTGAGCCTCCGGGCCATCACAATCTGCCTTTGGTCAAACTGAAATGCAGCATACACCTTCCCCATTCTACATATGAACAGCATGCTCACTGATACTACATGCGCCGTGTGTGATTCTGAATAGCAGTCACTCCTTGCAAAGTGATGCTGCTACTGTCTGAGCACGTTTATATCGACAGTAGCTTGGTGGTCATAATATTCTGGCTGACAGTGTAAATGGTATACCATCTAATATTAGAGCTGTTGTGTTTGTTGATGACACTAGCTTTGTAGTAAAGGATGTTTGTTGTGTGCAACACTGGCACTGTTTTGAATAGTGCAGTTCAAGATGTAAGTTCATGGCTTGTAGAAAATAAACTAACATTAAATCACAGTAAGACTCAGTTTTTACAGTTTCTAGCACACAATTCAAGAAAACCTGTTGTTAATAATTACACAGAATTGGCATATGATTAGTGCGACTTCTAAGAGTTCAGATAGACAGTAGCTGTTGTGGAAAGCCCATGTTCAGAATCTTGTTCACAGACTAATTACTGCCATTTTTACAATCAGAACAGAATCTGAAGTAACTGATAGTTTGACACAAAAAGTAGTCTGCTTATATTCATTTGCTTCTTTGGGTTTTGTGAAAGATTGTTTGACAATATTCTGCTAGGGTAGTCGATGAGGGCTTCATGTATGGCTCTCTTGACAGTCAAACATCTTTCATTTAGCGTCTCTCAATCTATATTTCTGTGCTTTGTTTTACCAATATTATGCAGTAGTATGTTTCTTTAGAATTTCTTCACACTGAGAATATACCATGGAGGTTCTCTCCCATTATGAACTGTTCTACTAGCTTCATATTTATCCAGTGCATGGTCAACTAGATACTTTTAAAGCTGAACCACAGTTCCTCTACATGCTCTTGCCCTGTGCTGAATGGCGTGACACTATACATTTCTTAGCTGGTTTATTGAACATATATATCTTTCTGTTTGTTTTAGTCAACCTCTGTACTTTGGTAATCATTACTGCCACAACCGCATCATGGTCACTGATACCAGTTTCAATGTGGGCAACCCCAAAGAGGTCAGGTCTGTTTGTTGCCATTAGATCCAATATATTTCCATCATGAGTGGGATTCTGAACTATCTGTTCTACGTAGTTTTCAGAGAAGGCATTTAGTAATGCTTCACAGGATGTCTTATCACACCCACCACTAACAAAACTGTAATTTTCTCAACCTATCTTTGGATGATTAAATTCTCCATTGATGATTACAGTATGACTGGGTAACTTATGTACAAGCAAACTGAGGTTTTATCTAAAGTTTTTGGTCACACCAGGAGATATGGTGGGTGATAGAAGGGTCCAGTTACCAGATTATGCCCTGCCCCAATACCGAGCCTTGCCCAAACAGTCTCACATGGAGCTTCTATTTCCATCTCGGTGGATCTGAGTTTCTTGTCTACCGTGACAAATAAGCCACCTGCATTTCCCATTAATTTTCCACAAAAATCTCGGTGCTATCAATTTCAGGTTTCAGCCAGAAGGAAAAACTTTTTCAGTTTCTTTTCAAATTTTACTTGCTGTTTGTCAGACATTTTATATCACTGGGCAAGTCTAAAATTTTGTCTGCAGTGTTGTGCACCCCTTTTCGTGCTAAACACAACCTTAATGTGGAGTAATATACTATATCATTTTTTCTTCTGGTATTGTAACTATGTACGTCACTGTTCCTTTTGAACTGTAGTGGATTATTTACACCAAACTTCATACGGTTGTGAAGCAGTACTCAAAATGACCAACTTCTGAAGCATACGTCTACAACATGATATTCACAGTACACCACATACCCTGTATTATTCTTACAGCATGTTTTTGAGTAATGAAGACTTTCTTTCTTAAAGATAAGTTACCCCAGAAAATTATTCCCTATGACAAAATTGAATGAAAATAAGCAAAATATGCCGGTGTCCTACTTTGTTTTTCCTCAAGATTTGCAATGATTAGTGTGAATGTGCCTGAACTACATCTAAAATTTTTTGAACTTTTCACCCTATTTCTTATTTCCTCTTAATGTGATACGCTTGTGCGACCTTACCTCCAGTACGATACAACGGAACAACGAGATATTGTCAATACACAAGATTGAGGACACCAGAACACAGACTGGCAAAGTGTGCAATAATTTTCATATTTAATCAGTCTGGTTTTGTATGCCTTTGCGAGCATACACTCTCATAATGGTTTGATTTAAGAGCAATAAAAACAGTTTTCATAGTTTATATCAGTGAGTGCTTCATTCTACACAAGTCCTGCAATGGATTGCGTACACACTTATCACTGGTGTAATACCTCTAGATGTGCAGAACTGAATGTATTGTGTGTATTTAAAACAGAGAGGGAGAAAATTTGCAGAAGACAAGGCATTGACAATCCTAAAAATTACAAAATTAATGATGAAGGAAACATTCAAGATATGACGATTCCCAGTGAGCAATATTGATATATGTGTTTTGAGAATTGCTAGGACAGACTGGGTAATGAACAAGTTTATCAGGGGCAAAAATGAATGGAAAACATAAACCTGAGTGTAACAAAATTGAAATGTTGCTGGGTGGAACATTGATGGTACATGATATACCAAAATAATGGAAACTCTGGGCTGGAATAACAATGTGGAAATGATACACTGCTACTCATAGATGTGTTGAGTTGTAGACAGGTACAATGAAAATAATACCACAAATATATATAAGCTTTTGGACAAATTCCTTCCTCGCACTCTCATACAACAACTCAGCAGATATACGGATGTACATTGCTGAACACTGTAATGCACCAAGAAGTCTGCTTTAAACCACAGAGACTGCCATATGGCCAATGATAATGACAGAGGGGATAACGGAAGAGTCCAATTCCAACCCTGAGGTTTGACCAATGACATCACCAATATGGTGGAAAAGACCATTCACAACAACTCCCTATGACATCATCACTTAAACATGACAAAAAACACGAAAAAACCACCAAACAGATATTTCTTCAAAAATAAAATGAAACAAACGGGACACGCATGGGAAATTGGAGGTTTTTTTCTTCAAAAATAAAATGAAACAAACGGGACACGCATGGGAAATTGGAGGTTTTTGGGTGGGGAAAAAAAAAAAAAAAAAAAAAAAAAAAAAAAAAAAAAAAAAAAAAAAAAAAAAAAAAAAGAAAAAAAAAGTAACAAAACCCCACAACCTTCCCAAATTCCACTATACACAAAATCCACTGGAATCGATGACTTCCCTTGATCTATATAGGTCGACAGAAACAACCGATACCACATAAATCTCAAAAATTTCACGACCAGGACACTTAATCCTAACAAAAAAAAAAAAAAAAAAAAAAAACACCCATAGAAAACCAAAATTGGAATCGAACACTTCCCTTGACCTATATAGGTCAACACAAACTAACGATACCAAACCAGCCTTAGCCACAACCACGCCTTGCAATCAAACACCTCCCTAAAGTCATGTAAGTCAACAGCAAAGCTAAATACCAAATCACCAATACAAACATCCAAACAACTCACAAACACCCCACCACACACACACACACACACACACACACACACACACATACACAACACACACACACACACACACACACACACACACACACACATACACCATTACACACACACAAACAAACAAAAACATACTAACCAACAAAAACAAAAAAACACAACCAAGTAAAACTCCCACCCTACCCACAACCCAACCCAATTCCCCAAAAAAATAAACACCCATAAACCAAGAAAAACAAAAAAAATCACACTCTACAACTGTAACAAAAAAATCCTCTACACAAAATAAAAAAAAACCTCCCTCCCCACATCTCTGTACAAACTTCACCAACAACTTAACACAACCCCTCCCCCCACCCACCTCCCCAAGCCACCATCCCCCCACCCAACACCTAACTAACCCACAACCTTCAGCCTATACATCCTACTAACCGCCCTTAAGAAAACCTTAAAAATACAACAGCCCTCAGGGACGCTCTTCTGCCAACAGTACTTATCTAGATGAGATTGAAGGTTAGAGGAGCGCCTCTTCCCCTCGCAATCACTGCCTTAACTGCCTCCCAAAACCCCTCTATAGTATTCATACAGGGCCCCATCTCATAATTTCATAATTCTTAAACTCAACACTGTGGTTCACTACTAAATGATTGTACCCCTGCTGACCCAACCGCCTATAAGAAGAAAACGTGTCTGAAACTATAGTGGTACCCTCTTCAATAAAATCCTCAATCAGTCCCACTAATTCCCTTTTTGTCCGGCCCTCCAAAACCTAAATATCTATTCTGAAAACCCACCCCCCAATACCACAGCCCCCCACACCCATAAACCAACCGAAGACTTACCCCCTCGCATACTTTCTCTTCCCAAACAGCGACTCATCAATCTCCACAACAACACCAGACCCACCCAACCTACACCTGTACTTAATATATTCAGAACACATCTCACGACGATAAGAATACCACACAAGCACTGTTCTCACACTCACACCCACCTCATGCGCACAGAAACTGTGAGAGGCTTCATGACAAAAATGATACGTCACTAACACAATTTTTCGCACGCCCATCCAAGACCTTCGAACTAGGAACCTCGCATAATGGAGCACCATAAGTTATCCTTATGACATCTCCACATATAGCCGTCCCTGGTCTAAGATGCAGGAACTTCAGTAAGTCTTATTACTTCACGACACACTGAACACTTCACAATATCTGAAGAAATTTTATTAAAGAGAACACACTGTACCCCATCATCGCTGACAACCGAAAACTGTTGACCTTGTCAGTCATATCCATACCTACCACAGGCATAAACAAAGTAATTTACCAAAATTCACACACGACGAATGGAAAAAAACTGCTATAACATCAACATAACAAAACCAAAATTGTTAACTAACTGACAAACATTCTGCTGAAAGCACAGTCACCACCGAATCCACACACGTGCAATGCTATCACGCAAATGAACACATACACAACACACACACACACACACACACATACACCATTACACACACGCAAACAAACAAAAACATACTAACCAACAAAAACAAGAAAACAAAACAACCACATAACACACTATCCATAAACACACCACCAGAGAGAACCACAGACTGCAACAATACGCCACCTATAAACACGCCACACACACAAACAAAACCACAAACATCACATAATGCACAACCCACCACCAGTGAGCACCAATGATCACATCAAAATGACACCTACAAACACGACACTCTTTCAAACTAAACTCTGCGCCGTCGTGACACCACACACCACAAGAGCCTTACATCACGGGTGAAGCCGATGGATGGAATCGGACACTTCCATTGACCCGAATTGATTACTCCTGTTTTTTATACATATAGCTTGAGACTGATGATTATTGATCTAGCTACCATGGATTAGGCCTATAAAATTGGTTCCTGTTTTTTGTATTTCTTGCATTGTGTTTCTTAGAATATGCTAGAATTTCTTGGGATATCCTTTCATACTCCAATGTTATAGTTTGGTGTGAGATGGTAACGGCAACTAATGTGACTGGGGAAAAACTGGGTGTTGTAACAGACTGATCTGTAACATAACCTGAGTCTAGCTTATTTGAAATGTTGGCCTGATTATGAGTTGGAAAAGGCAACGAATGTGAGTGTAAGAAAACTGATTGTGGTGATGGACTGATATGTAGCATAACAAAAGTCACAGGTTAGGATGAAATGTTACAGTTTAGTTGTGAAATGGCTTGTGACGAGAAAAACTGGCTATGGTGATGGACTGATCTCTAATGTAGCCCATGATCTTTTTGAAAACTTTATCAGGTATTTTCAATAATTCTAAGGTTGTGGTTATGCAGTATAATAACAGTACAGTTTAAAGTTTGTGGAACATTGTTTTATGTGTCAACATTCTGCACAATACAGTGTGTTATGCTGTCACATAATTTTATACACTCAACATCATGACAATGTTTATGGAACACTATTTTCTCATTGGTTGTGTCTTCTTGTCCAATCACCTGACTCATCACTCATTATTTTCACTTCCCATCATTCACAGTGCAGTTACCAACTGCATTATGCAACATAAAAGTGCCAACACCAACACAGTATGTGCATTTTTACCATTATTATTATATTTATTACACTGTTGAAAACCACAGATTCTCTCAGTTTTTTAGATAACTCATTGGGTCCATAACGTTGTACTACAGGTGAAAATAATCTACATCTATGATATTTATTCTGGTCAGCATATTCTCCAGTCCTCCTCCTTTTCACTTCCTGTCTTCACCATTTTTCCGTGCGTATGTGTGTGCCAGCAATTACAATGACATCCAATAAAATGAAAATGAATAGCCACAAATAAAATAGTACGTCTGATAGTCATCAAGTATGGTACTATCCTCTCTGCAATCAGTACTAAATGAGCTTCTCATTCAGGTCGTCAGGGCCCAATGGATGTCTACTGGCTGCTGTGTCATTCTATGCCTTCACGTGTTATGCGGATGTGGTATGGAGAGGACTGTAAGCAGCACACCACTCTCCTCGCTGTTTTGCAGACTTTACTGACTGTCACATAACTCCTCAGTTGGCATCACGAGGCTGTGTGCACCCTATACCAGTACTCCAACCAGGGAAAAGTCCTTGGCAGTACCCAGGTACTCTGCATAGCAGTCAGCTACACTCACCACTCAGCTACAGAGGCATATCTCCACTCAGTACTAAGTGTCAAAAACATTTAATCTAAAACAACATTTTCAGAAAACCGCATAAAATTGTCTGCAATGCTGTTACTGAATTGGATTTTCTTATTAATTCTATTTTATGCTGAACAGTCTCCTCACATCTCTGACTGTGTGTATTTTAATCTCTTACATTTCCATTTCTTCTGTAAATTGACAAGTGGCAAATGGACACTTTTGAACTAGTTTACATGCACTCACAGTGTGCTTTACTGAGTGAATCAATTTTTATGAGGAAGACCATTCATGCATGAGTACTATGGTACATGTATTTATAGTATCTTATTTTTTAACTCAACTAAAATGTAGCTGGTTGGTTCCATATAGCTAAAAATAATTATTGGGACAGGATGTCCTGAAATATTTTGGGGAGAAAGTCTTGTCCATGACAGTAGGAGTATAGTTCACAAAGAAACATCGAAATGGGTTGGGTGGGGAGGGGGGGGGGGGGGGGGGAGGGGGACAACAACAACAACAAAATAAAAACGTTTTTAAATTAACTTAATTATGTCATTTATTGGAAAATTTGACTCGTTCCACGTCATCACAAAATATCGTATTCATGATCCATGGAACTAGTATTAATCTAATCTGTCTAAATACATTCTGTTAATCACAGAAAGGTCCAATCCAATATCTTGACACCGGTATTCACGTGAAGCAGCTGCTTGTACCCGCAAAGTAGTAGCTCTACAGCTTTGTGGATGTGCTGCTCATCAACTCACATTAAAGAAAATGTGGTGAGTCAAAATCTCCAAGATGCAGTGGTAGCTATGCAGGCCTACACATTGTTGTTTTAAGCTGTAAAAATGTATTGCTCTCACGGTACGACACAATCATTACACTCATATGGGCAACAGGTAATATTTAAATGGCACGTTCGACAGATTTAGTCTTTTACTAGCGACATCCGACTACCCATCAGTAAACATTGCAAAGAGTATAAGATCTGAAGATATATGGGAATATATATGCTGCTAATCTCTTTGAGATGCATTCGATTATGTAGAAAATGACTGTCAATTTTAATTGAAGCCGTTGATGCATTGATTTTGAGGAACACTCTGTCAATACATACAGTTTTACATAAGTAATTTATCCAAATATGACTACAGGCAGAGGATTTAACTTAGTAGCATCTTGCAGCTCATTTAGTTACAAAAGTTGCCGTTGATGAGGGTGATACAATGGAGTGAAGTTACAAAGTGCAGCATTTGTTACAATATGACTGTGTATTGGTAATTCCAAGTAAATATTGACACCTATAAGTCAGTCAATTATCCCGTCAACTTTGCTGCTCAGTTGTACTGTTTTCTTTGAGAGATTTCATTGTGCAGTTTTTAAGGTACTGGAAACTTTACTAGCTGAAGTCATCTCCTGCCTTTGAGTGAAGATGAATTTCTTGTTAAAGGTAAGGAATGTATCTGTGATCAATAACTTGTTATTGTTGTTTCAAATTTCAAAAAAGCTTTTTTAAGATATAAAAATTAAAAAAAAATGTTTCTGCTTGTGGTGAAGTGATGAGTATTCATTCACCCCATTCAACCTAAGTTCTACTGAATTTAATTTTTTTTTTCAGTTACAGCAGGTTTTACAAGAGGGCCCCTTGTGTCAAAACCTTTGAATCAGCACAATGCTATAGATTTAGATAAAGCTATAACTGAAGCAGAAAGAGGAAAATTAATTCTGCATGCCGTTTAAGAAAAGTAACACACTGACAAGATGAAGATAAACCAAAAGACTCATGGTGGGCAGACAAGTTTGAGTGCCAGAGAAAAGTCTGTTTTGAAAGGTAGGCTTATTAATTTTCCCACTAAAGTTAGTACGTAATCAGTACCTAGCCCATCCCAGTACTTGAATAAGCATTTTCATTCTAAGCTGTTAAACAGTTACTGCAGGTAATTACCATAGTGGCACCAGTATTAGTAGTGCAACTACCATTTGTAGGCAGAATCGATTCAGGCCTACTGTTTCACACTATAATCAAATTATTTAATAATTGCAGATGAAATCATCCTTCTTGGAGAATGAAGTTTCTGTTAAAATACATGGATTTGTATGTTGTTTTTAAAGGATATTTGGGCAAGCAGGGGATGACCGTAAAGAAGCTCAAAAATAATCTATCATGAGAGGATTGGGTCTTTTCTTTCTCATAAGACACAAAGAGAAGCTTCACCCAAGAATGAACCAAAATATCAAAAGGGCCAGAGTGGACATTTCTGCATAAACAATAATGATAGTGACATAAAATAAAAAGTCAAATGGCGGAAATACTGTTCAAATGATGGAAATACCATTTAAGCATTATTATATGACTGTTGTTCAAAAATATGAAAAGAATATCAATAAATTATTATTTTGCTAATCTTGAAGGAACTCATGTAGAACCTTGCAACATTATAAGTCCTAGTGGAACAAATTTGAGCGATGATACTGAAAGCAAAAAAATTATTTGTATGAGCATCAAAAGCACCGTGAAGAGGTAAACGATATTACAAATGAGCAACAAGCATGGTGTTTGCTTGCTGTGGTGATAATAAGCAGTTAGCACTTAAACTGTTTACAGAGCCAAAAATCTATATGGCTCGTGACATTTTGGAGGACCCAAGGGCACATGTTATGGGTGCTGGTTGACCAAAAATATTTTGAGGACTGATGTTTTAAAATAGCTTTGCCTTACCTTCAGCAAGAGCTACAATTAAGATATCTCATTGGTTACAAACATTCAAGCCATTTTTATAAAGCTGTTTTGACATCTTATGCAGGTAACAGATCCACATTTACAATGCTTTCAAAACACTCAACTCATCTAGCCCAGCCTCTGGATGCGACCATTTTACCCTCTGAAAAGTAAGTGGATGTTACTCCTTCAAAAGTGGTTAAATCAGGGTAATCGATGCTCTCTGACTAAGATCCATTTTCCACAAATGAAAAAAGTCATTGAAGAGCTGAGTGAAAGTTTTGGAGACAACATTATCAGTGGTTTCAGAAAAATGGGTATTGTTCTGTTGGTCCACCGAGAAATCTTCAATCTGCTTCCCAAAAAAGCAGTCCATGCAAATAGAGTTGGAACTGAAGAAAATATAGATGAATCTGTAAAAGGTCTGCTTCAGGAGCTCCGCTATGGGAAAGAAAGCCAAGACCAAGAGCTAGCTGGAAGAAGTGCCAAGAATGTTTGAGAGAACAAACTAGAAGTAGAAGAAGACTTGGAAATGCTGCATGATAGTAATAAAGTAGATAAAGAATGCTATATGAACACCTCTGAAAAAAAGCAGGAAAGAATCTGAAATAGTTGACCAGTAGAACGAAGAACCAGTCCAAGTTGCTAATTTTTACTTTTTATTCATTCAGTGACTACATTTAGGCCAGGACCCATTTTCAAATCATCCTGGAGGGCAGAAAACCATACTTACTCTAATGTATAATACAGTTGTTACCAAATGTTTAAGCATCTGCCAAAGACACAGAACATATTGTTTCTAAACAAATATAACATAGTCGAAAATGGCAATTCCAAAGCAGTCAAAATTATGTAGTGAGCATTTACAATGCATACACATAACTGGCAGTTTACTCCTTCCGCTGTTGTAAGGAAACCCCAGGAAGTGGCGCCCTATCAAGAAACCATTTTTAGTTATTAAAATGATCTCCAACCATCAAGAATACAACAATTGTTACAATAACCATACAAGTCAACAATAAAACGAATACTTTTTTAAATATTTACCAAAAAAACATTCAAATACTTAAAATCACTGACGAGTAATACACAGCAGCACCACATACAACGTGTATTACAAAGTTGTTTTCCATGTAGGCATGTAAAAATCACTAAGTGTGGAATTGCACATGTCAACAATAAAATTATTACTTTTTAAATCCTTTACCACAAACCGTCAACCATTTAAAACCACATAACAGTAAAAGCCAGCAGCACCACCTACAGAGAGTATACAAAGTTGTACACCATGCTGGTATACAAAACTCATTAAATGTGAACAGCAACATTAGAATTAAAAGAAACAAAAGAAATAGATCAAAAACCTTCATCATTTCCGACCATTTATAAGCATAAAACCTTTACCACAATAAACTTCACAAATTATGTGAAGATAATACAACTTTGTTCTTCATATGTTTCACGTAAAAACAGTCATTAAACCACAAAGTTATCCTTTTTACAAAGTACCAAGAATTTACTTGCCATCCAGAGGAAGACATAATATAACCATAGCCATGTGCATGTAGGGTGTATAACTATAGCCATGAGCATGTAGGGTGATAGTGTGGTTGTAGTATAGGGGGAAGGGGTGAGAGGGGAGAGGGGGGGGTGGATGGAGGGTTGGGAAATGCCGAGGGAGGAGGAGCCTGAAAATGAAGCAGCCAAAAAAGGGGAAGGTCAAGTGGGCAACATGGAAAAAATATAAATACATTGTCAATAGTAATAAAAGAAAATTACTGAAAATTGGAGCAATTCGTCATTTCTTTACAATCAAATAAATAAGAAATACCATGTTCTACAGGGCAACTATATGTTACTCAGGAGTAATCGTACAGGTAATAAATGCTAACAAAAAGAAACCCAAACATTTTTTTAAAAAATAAAATAATGGCGAAGACCACATAATCAACCAGTAAACTGAGCTTCATAATTTACCATATGTATCATACCCACATAAGCAGCATAAAGACACAACCATCACAGAAACCCTATTATCTAAGCAGCTGCAGCTCTATAGACACCATAGACAGTAATGCATACTTAAGAGTTGCACTCCTCAGCGTATCAGCCCAGGAACATAATAATGTTGTAAAAACCAAACCAAATACTGTAAAATATGCAATGTATTTTTATGAAATGAGAAAGGTTGGTGGAAGGGGGAATGTGGCAGGGGGAATATGGCAGGGGGAAGCACGAGTTGCAGGCAGTAGCCTTTAGTAAACAACATGCGACATTGATGTACATATGATATGTTTGATCAGTCCTTTGGTGCTTGTCAGTAACAGGCCATTTATATAATATACACATAGGTTTACTTATGAACATTTTTAAGCCTATTTTTTAGGTGTTACTTTTTTGAAATATTCTTTATTATAACATATTTATCGCTTTTCGAAACGTTTGTAAATGACTAACCAGAAATATTTATTTGAAATTCTTTTGTTTTCATGATAATGTTGGCCTTGCCACTACTAAAATCAAAGAACTGCTTTTTATAGACACCGCAAGTATGGAATTATCAGTGTGAAAAATCTAAATCACAACTGAAATATGTAAACTTTAATTCGAAATACATACACTGCTGGAAAAATAAATTTGTACACCCTTTCAGAGGTTTCCAATTCACTCAAGATTTATTTCTGCAATGCTAGATATGAACTACACGAAATGATTACATTTATCGATCAGTAGCACAAGAGGGTCTGAGGTACCAGGTATTGACATGTGCTGCTATACCCATATTAGTACGTGGTGTACCCTCCATGGGCAACAATGCATGTGATGGCTCTGGCATACAGTTGATCTTACAGATGGCGAATACTGTCTTGGGATATGGTACGTCAATCCTGCTCGACGTCTTCATGTAGTACTGTAAGAGTTGATGATTGATTAGCCGCACAGGTCACTTCTTGTCCTATCATATCCCACACATATTCGATAGGAGACATGTCCAATCGTGCTGGCCAGGGACATTTCTGTACATCTTGCAGAACATGCTGAGTTTCACAGGCGGTGTGTGCGCGAGTTTATCCTGTTGGAACAACACATCACCTTCTTGTTGCAAGAACGGCAAAGGAACTGGTCTGACAACCTTTTATAAGTACCGAGCACTGGTTGGTGTATTCTCCAAAAGCACCAGACCATGAGGCTTGGTTTGGGTGCAGTGTGTCTTGGACAAATGTGCTCTACGAGACAGTGCTCACCAGGTCTACATCATATGCACAAATGACTATCACTGGCATGCAGACAGAATCTGCTTTCATCACTGGTGTGCCATTCACCTTCGAAGTGATCCTCTGACGGTACATGTCGAACCGTGCACGTCGATGCTGTGGCGTGAGTGGAAGATAGGCTAGAGGTGTGTGTGCCCATAGTCCCACTGCTAATAACCAGTTCGCAGTAGTTCATGTTGACACATTTGTGTTCAGAATCTCTCTTGGTAGCTGTATGATCTGCCAGTGCTGCCCTTACAGTACGATGGTCCTGGCGAGAGTCTGTGCTGCGTGAACATCCGGATCCTTGTTTACATGTATGAGAATATTCATGTGACCACTGATGCCAGAATCATTCCACAACTGGAGCAGCACGTCCAACTTGTGCGACAGTTTTGTGAAAGGACCATACCACCACCCGGAAGGCCACAATCTGAGCCCTTACAAATTCGCTTGGTTGACTGTAGGAAGCACGAGTGCATCTCTGTGGCATGATTGCATGCTGGCTTCACACGTTCCAACACAGACTGTCTGACTGTGAGCACTCCCTATTAAAGGGTAGACACAAATTTCGCTCTGGTAGCTATGCCGCTGTCATATCTGTTGGCGGATGACATCATCTGCTGTCCCCTAGGTGGTGGGTCATAATCAGATCACAATGAATGTTGTCTTCACAGTTGTACTAATTTTTTTCTGGCAGTGTATAAAAGTATTATTGTTTGGAAAAACCATCATCAGCCTATGAATGTCATCACTGAGTACTCTTTTTGTGTAAATCATTTTGGCGGTTGATTTTTTGGTGGATTTCAGGCTGTTTGGAAGGTTTGCGAAAGTACTGTGTGTTCACTGTATTGGGATGATGTTAAAAACATAAAAATGAATAAAACACGAAGCAATACTGATGGCCTACCACAATTCATTTAGTTATGTGCAATGAATTAATTGGAACCCTGAAATCCTTTTTGCAAACAAGAATGGTCAATTAAATACCTGTTGCAAAAAAAAAAAAAAAAAAAAAAACAACAAAGAGTGATAGAAACACAACAGCATGTCACTAGAAAGAATATTTTCTTATCATAACGACCTTGCCACAGTGGTAACACCGGTTCCCGTTAGATCACCGAAGTGGAGAACTCTTGGACTTGGCTAGCACTCGGATGGGTGACCGTTCATGTCTGCCGACCACTGTTGGCAAATGGGCTGCTCTTGTGAGGCCAATTGAGGAGCTACTTGATTGAGAAGTAGCAGCTACAGTCACAAAAGTTGACAACAATGGGAGAGCGGTGTGCAGGCCACCCGCCCCTCCATATCCGCATCCAGTGACGCCTTCAGCTGAGGATGACACGGCTGTCGGTCGGCAACCGTTGGTCGTTCCGAGACCTTTCTGGACGGAGTTTAGTTTTTTAGTATAATATGGGTTTCAGTATAATTTCTAACTTTACTCCCATTTTACCTTAAGTTCTGAGAGAGTGAATGTAACATATTTTTGAGGTTTGGAAAATAATACACTGTCCACCAAAAAAATTGAAGCACTTAAAAGAAATGGTAAGATGTTCCTCTCTTATCCTAACAGACGGTCCGGTCTCTCTTTTCTGTAGCTAAGTCTGTTGAAAATTGTTCCTGCGGTTTCTTAAAAGTATGGTTTTTTATGTCGAATGGATGTGATTTCTTCTCAGTATTATGAGCTTGTTTACAAGTTATCGTTGATCTATCGTCACTGCCATAGCAGGTTGGGCCATCTAGTGGTTCTTGCTTTGTATTGGTGGTTTCGCACACTTGCAGCCGGCCTATTGTCAGACTGTCACAGGGATGCTTCTTTCATGTTGAAGTTCTCAGATAGGGTATTCTCGCGGGAGGTGATTGGCGAGTCTTAGTGCTCTACCCTGCACACCTTGGAACCGGCAAATGTAGCAATCGGCTGCGTTTCCCCACACTCTCACCGCGTGTACTAGCGTTGGTCGGATCAGTGCTCGATATAGTGTAACACCAGTGTGGCGAAAGCGTCGACTCTGGGTTTAGCAGGGGTAAGGCATCTTCAGATGAGCATATGCTTTACTCCATACCTCGCGGATATGTGGTTTCCAAGTGAGGTGGCTGTCTAAGATTACCCAGAGGTACTTTGCCATCCGAGACCATGGAATGGCGATTCACATTATCTTCAGCGGCTGACGGTCCACTGGCACTCTGAGTCTCGTAATTATGACGTCCTAGCTTTCGTGGTGTTTAACTTCAGACGCTACTTCGTGGCCATTCCCCTAGAACGTTGCAGGCCGCCTGCAGACAGCGATGCAGGACATCGATTTTCATAGAGCGAGCATAGAGTGCGGCGTCGTCCACATAAAGCGCTAATGATACGCTCCGTCTTTGGCATGTCGGTGGTCTACAGGGAGCACAGCAGGGCTGAAGTACAGACCCCTGTGGCACTCCTGCTTGTATTGGCCTAGCTGTCGGAATGCCGTCTTCGGAACGAATGTTGCAAGTTCAGTCACGCAGGTAAAATGTGAAGAGTCTGACATGCGGTGTCGGAGCCCCCAACACAAAAAGTTTGTAGAGGAGGTCCTTGTGTCACATGCAGTCAACGGCCTTGGAGAAGTCCAGGAGTAGCACCCCTTGTGTAACTTTGAACACATGCATACCATTAGCAGGTATGTAAATAAGTAGAGTTCCAAAATTCTGTGAGAAGTAGAACTGCAACCACAGAGCATTAGTGTCGTTCGTATTTAATGTTGCTACCAGGCCTGGTGGGGTGTATAACGGGCGTGAACACTGTCAGATGTTGAGGGACCACTGTGAAGGAGACTGGAATGGCAATGTACTCATGTGACACAGCGTTATCAGCTGCTGACAGACTTTGAAAGGGGTGTCATTTATGGGACTCCATTTCGATGGATGGTCAAATCGTGCAGTACTCAAATTTGTGGGCCATTCAGATATGACAGTGAGGTGATGTTGGACTGGACAGGAACGTGAAAGCAGGCATTTTCATTGTCAAGGCTCTGATCAGGGAAGTCTGTCTACTACAGGGGAGGACCGCCATACTGTACACCCTGTGCACAGGTAACCCATTCACATCTGTGCCTGCCATCCGAGAACAAATACTGGACTCTTTGCTACGTTCTGTGCCATCTCGCACCAATGGTCGGAGACTAGCAGCAGCCAGGCTAGGGGATTAAACTGCCACGCATAGGCTGCTGTTAACACCACAACATATCTGCGTGATGTGGCCAGGAAACACGGGCTGTCAATGAATGGCTTCGTAATGTTTTCAGTGAAGAATCGCATTTGTGCACTACCTGGGTGAGCATCGCTGGCAAGTATAGCAGTGACCTGGGAAGGGGTCCCATTCTTCCAATGTTTTGGAGAGGTGCAAACGTGTTACTCCTGTCTTCATGGTGTAGGGGACTATCAGGTACGACTTCAGGTCGTGGCTGGTACTGACCGAGGAAACTCCAACGGCGCAGTGGTATGTGAGGGACATCTGGCATACTCATGTGTTACCTCTCATGTGGAAGTATCGTGATGCCATATTTCAACAGTACAATGCTCTTCCACACGTGGCATGTGTCTCTAAGAACTGTCTGGATGATGTTGAGGTACTTCCACGGCGAGCAAGATCCCCCAGATCTGTTCCCAATAGAACGGGTAGGATCAGCTCAGACATAACCTTCATCCCAGTACCAGTATCCAGGACATCGAGGACCAGTCAGAACAGTTGTGAGCCAGCTTACCTCAGGAGAGGATGCAACGGCTTTGTGGCACCCTTCCCAGTTGAATCAGTCAGTGCGCGCATCCAGGCCAGACTGGCTGCAACATCGCACTGTAAGTGGGCTCATACTGATAAGTCTGATCATAATGCCATGTTCCTTGTAATCGCTATTGATTCTGCGCTCACCGAAATAACATTACATACTCTCTCAAATCGTGACTTTTTTTCTCATCTTCTGCATGGTTTACTTCTTTTGACAGGAAGTGTAATTTTATCAACACCCAACACAGTAGAGGTAAGAAGTGGCTTAGAGAGTCTACAGAGTTAGTCTAATACAGACAGTCGACTCTGATCTGATGCGTGGTAGTCGTGCAACAACAATGACAGTTACTTAGAACTGTCGCCTGCCGCCGGCCGCTGTGGCCGAGAGGTTCTAGGCGCTACAGTCTGGATCTGCGCGACCGCTACGGTCGCAGGTTCGAATTCTGCCTCAGGCATGGATGTGTGTGATGTCCTTAGGTTAGTTAGGTTTAAGTAGTTCTAAGTTCTAGGGGACCGATGGCCTCAGAAGTTAAGTCCCATAGTGCTCAGAGACATTTTTTTGTCGCCTGCCGATGGGCAGCAACATTGGTGGCAGGGCGTGGAAGTCAGCTGGTGTGACTCTGACTCTCCGAGATATGTATTGTGGGGAGTTAGGCTGTGAGATGATACCGAACAGTGCTTCCTTAGTATCACAGGGTCTCACAGTTGCCGGTGTATAGGAAAATCGATTGATACTGACAGTAACAATTTGCGTGACATTGAATACAACCTGTGTTTGCATTAGAAGTAGCAGACTGCAATGTAAAAAATAAATTATAAGAAGGAAAGAGACAGAGAGAGAGAGAGAGAGAGAGAGAGAGAGAGAGAGAGAGAGAGAGAGGGAGGGAGGGAGAGAGTGGCTGCACCACGAAGGAATATCCGAATGGGATGGAAATCAGTAAATGTGATGTACATGTACCGACAAACAAATTCTTAATGATTACAGTTCCAGAGAAACTGAGTGATTTACTAGGGAGGGAAAGCTTCACAAACTGAGCAAGTCAATAACGCGTCCGTCCAAATGGTTCAAATGGCTCTGAGCACTATGGGACTTAACTTCTGAGGTCATTAGTCCCCTAGAACTTAGAACTACTTAAACCTAACTAACCTAAGGACATCACACACACCCATGCTCGAGGCAGGATTCGAAACTGCGACCGTAGCGGTCGCGCGGTTCCAGACTGTAGCGCCTAGAACCGCTCGGCTACCTCGGCCGGCGCGTCCGTCCAACTCTGACCTTCACGCAAGCAGTTATTCGGCTTGGCACTGATTGGTAGAGTGGTTGGATATCCTCCTGAGGAGTATCGTGCCAAATTCTGTCCAATTGTCGCGTTAGATCGTTGACCTCCCGAAATGGTCGGAAGATCCTGCCCATAATGTTCCATTCTCAGCTAGGGAGGTATCCAGCGTCCTTGCTGGCCAAGGTAGGATTTGGCAACCACGAATAAGTAGTAAAAGCCCACCCCATGTGAGGGTGGACATTGTTTTGCTGAAATGTAGGCCCACGATTGCTCTCCATGAAGGGCTACGAAACGAGATGTAGAATATCGTCGTAAGGGTGCCGCGGATGACAACAAAAGGAGTCCTGCTATGGAATGAACGGCATCTCAGACCATCACTCCTGGTTGTCGGCAAGTGTGGCGGGTGACAGTATGGCTGGTATGGCACTGCTGCCTGGGGCGCCTCCAGACACGTCTTCACTGGTCATCGGGGCTCAGTTCGAAGTAGGATTCGTCACAAAAGACGATTATACCCCAATCACTGAGATTCTAGGCCAAAGACGTGTGTGGAGATGCCCCAGACAGCAGTGAGATATCGACATACCGAGCGAGGTGGCGCAGTGGTTAGCACACTGGACTCGTATTCAAACCCGCTTCCGGCCATCCTGATTTAGGTTTTCCAAGATTTCCCTAAATCGCTTCAGGTAAACGCCAGGATGGCTCCTTTGAAAGGGCACGGTCGACTTGCTTCCCCATCCTTCCCTAACCTGGTGAGACCAATGACGTTGCTGTTTGGTCTCATCCCCCAAACAACCCAACCCCAACCCAACCTGACGGCCACCCGCCATATGGCGCGACAGCCAGGAGTGATGGAGTGCCCTTTCTTGTCATAGTAGGACCCCTTTGTTGTCATCAGCGGCACCCTTACAGCACAGCGGTACGTCGGTGATATTCTACGCCTTTCTTTGTTGGCTCTTCATGGCAACCATTGCGTATATACCACCAAAATAATGCCCGCCCTCAAATGACGAGAGTTTCTACTGCTTGTCTTCCTGCTTTCCAAACCTTATGTTGGCCAGCAAGGTCACCATATCTCTCCTCAACCGACGACCTTCGGAGCATTGTGATCAAAGCCCTCCAACCGTTTCGGTATTTTGACGATCTAACGAGCCAAATGGATAGAGTGTGGCACGATACCCCTCAGGAGCACATCCAACGACTCTGTCAATAACTGCTTGCATAAGGGCCAAAGGTGGATAGTGCGTTATTGACATGCTCAGCTTGTGAAGCTCTTTGTCTTGAATAAATCATCCAGTTTATTCTGAAATTGCAGTCATTTGTTTTTCTGTACATGTACATCACGTCTACCGATTTCCGTCCCGTTAGGTTAATTCCTTCGTGTTTTTTTGCCCCAGACTGTATATAAATAAATAAATAACAAATATTTCACTAGCGTTGCAAGAATAAACTGTCATTCGGCACGTTTGTCTCTGATTTCAGTCACAAATTGTTTCGTTGGATGTTTCCCCAGCTTAGTGTACACTCTTAATGAATGAATGTCGCGTCTGTAAGCGTATCAAGTTACTATCTTTTTAGACTGATGTCAGAATTCCGAGCAACGCTTGTCGTACCCCCATATTTTTACCCTTTTACCACTGCTGTGGTTTGAGGAAAGCATCCTCTCTCGCCTTCCCGAGATTCTGCCAGAGCAGTACGTGTCTGCCTAGTCCCGGATGTAAATACTAATGCGAATCAACATTCGTCCAGTAGACCGTAGGCCAATGCAGGTAAAACCTCTGGATATTCAGTTCGTGTGCCAGCAGAGCATTTCCAGGATACAACAAGATATGTCACATGCCTTCCTACTTTTGCTTCCTGACTGCGGTGTGCTGCAGAGACATTTTCTCTCTGTTTGTCTGCTTCAACGTTCGTTAACATTTGGACATGGCGGATAACGATTTCTCCTATTTGATGTAAGTCGTCATTACAGTCGACAAGGTACTTCCCGCGATACCAATAAAGGTGAAGGTTTTCGTTTCTGAGGAAACAGAAAAACGTGCATCAATAATCATATCTATTTAAAAATACCGGAGATCGGCCGCAACCATGTTTTAACAGCGCGATATCTTTCGCATCCAACTGCTAGTAATAGATTGATGTATACACAAGGTACCCACAAATCATCGTTACAGCTTTAGATATTAGTAAGTTTAAATCTATACTAATTAATAACAAATGTATTCAGCACGTCATAAGATAACTCCTAAAGTTCTGTTTTGTGATTTAGACCCCCTTAGTGGCATGGAAAAACGTTCAGTTCTCACCATAAACATTGTAGGAACGATACGGCGACAAATTCAAATGAACTGCGGATGCATATCTCCAACTTTTGTTCGGTGTACCTGGTACATTACAAAACTGCATAGAAAAAACTCTAGTGGCGTGAGATACCTCGTCCAGCCCATCTATCCGGAAACGTTTCAGCCATAAAGTGACGGACATTTAGGAATCAGCGAGGTAGTGCCCACCCTGCTGCAATATGACGTCAGGCTGCAGGTGCCCCAATTGTGGAACAGCACACGCGTGAAGCGAACCCTGACATTGTCCAGAAGGAGACAAGAGTCTTAAAATAATTTATTGAATCAATAATTTTAATATAAAAAACTTTTACTGCCTAGACCACAATTTGGATTGCACAGCTACAACAAGATGACTAGTTTAGGTCGCTTTCAACATCCATCTTCAGATTGTTGAAATTGTAAAAACGGGTTGAATTTGCATTGAAAAACATCGTCATTAACAGCAGCCATGCAATGACATGCATTCGTATTACAGGCTGCCGAGAGTAGGGCAGGATTCTGCCAAAAGCATCGTCGAGAGCGAGCAGGATGTAAACCATAATCTCGCAAGATGCAGGTAACAAGAAGGAAAATCGCCAGTTCCATAAGTAAAAATTGCATCAGATGCCTATTGTATGCAGCTGTACAGCAGGTATTATAGTAAGAAGAATATATGCAACGGTGATAAGAACTGCCAGCTGTTCCATAGCCTGTGTTACAAAGGAATGACCAGTCATGGTGTATAAAACAGTCAATAACTGCACTTTGTAGGCTTAAAAGACATAATCTCTTCTTTAAGACTTTGTGCACTGTTGATTGTGGCATCTCCAACCTTCTATTTTGACGTGTCAAGGCCAGGCTGGCTGGGCTTGTGGAATTTTCCTTTTAATTTTCAGCTTGTGCACATTTGGTGAGGATCACTGTTTTATAGACATTGATGGATCATTTCGTAGTGAGCCAGGCTATGGAACAGCTGACAACTCTTGTTGTAGTTGTATATGTACTTCTCACAACAATATGTGTCTGCTATACAATTCCAAATATTAGGTATATGATGGAATTTTTACTTACGAAATTGGCCATTTTTCTTCTTTGTTGCCTGCATCCTGCGAGATTACAGTTTATAGCCTGGCACGCTGTCGGCGATGCTTTTGACAGCACCCTGTGGTACTCTAATATGAATGCATGAGGCTGCACGACTGTTACTAATGATGATGTTCTTCACGGCATATTCAATTCGTTTTTACTATCTGAATGATTTGTAGTTGGTTGTTGAAAGCGACCCAAATGAGTTATGCTGTGATTCCACAATGCAGGTTGGTTCATAAATTTGTAGCACTTTTGTTTTGAATATTGGTATTCAGGGTGCTATCGGTTTATTTTTCGTCATTTTTATTTGTAGTTCATTGTTGCTATTTGAATTTACATATTGTCATTTTGTCATTTGGAGATAGTGGGTGGAGTTGCGGACGCTGTAGAATGAACTGCCAAGTGGAGAAATTCGAACATTTCCGACATATTCTTCTGTTTGAGCTTAATAGAGGGGCGACAGTAGTGGAGATGGCCACAAACATTTGACCTCTGTATGGGGATAATGCCACTAGATAGAGCACAGCAAAAATAAAATAAAAAAAACAAAAAACAAAAAAAAAATGGTTTTCTCGTTTTAAGGAGGATCGTCTTGACATTAGTGACTCTCCTTCGAGGTTCGATGAAGGTCGTTTAAACTAATTAACGCACAACGATCAACGTCTTTGTACACGAGAACTGGCAAATATGATGAACTGTGATCTTTCCACCATCTCGCGGCATTTGTATACAATAGGGAAGCTTCAAAAGTCGGTTGTATGGGTACCGCATGCTCGAAGGCAAAATCACAAAAATCGGCAGGTGTCCAATCTGCGTGTCTGCTTGCTTGTCATCAGTTGGCTAGTGAACAACACCGACCATTCCTATCCTATACCGCTATTGGGGTCGAGAAACGTGTCTTTATGCTAACACAAGGAAAAGAAAGGAAAGGTTAAGCGCAAAAAAAAAAACAGCAGCCACCCGTACAAAGACCTGCAACCATCCACAAAAGATAACATTATGCATCTGATGGAACAGCGACAGTGTGGTGTACTACGAATTGGCTTCCTGGTGTGTGACCATCACTGCCGACACTTATTCTCAACCACTGAGACATCTTGCGGACACAATCCAAGAACAACGGGCAGGAAGACTGTGGGCTGTCAGTTTGCCGCCCGCATTCTGCTAGACTGACGAGAAACACTATACCGGAGTTGGGTTGGGAGGTCATTCCGCACCCACCTTACTCACGTAATCTTGCGCCCGTAGAGGTTTTCACCTTTTCCGGTGTCTATCGAACAAACTTCAAGGACGTTTCCGAGTGAAAATGCGCTCCGAACATGGCTCAATTAGTTCTTTGCTTCAAAACCTCGTGATCTCTATAATCACGAAATCGAAAAGTTACCCGAGCGTTCCAAGACGTTATAAATACTGAAGGAGAATTTATTATTGATGACTAAACTCTCTGTTATGTGTATTTGCTGTGTTTATTGAACTTACGATTAAACGCTACAGACTTATGTACCAACCTAATAAATTGTGATCTAGGCAGTAAAAGACATTTATAATAAATTTTTATTCGATAAACTCATGTAACATGTCCAGGTGAACATTACTGTAGACGGGAGACTTGCTGAAAAGGAACGAACCAATGATGCAACCGCGGAAATGTCCGCACCACGCATTAACGCTCGCACTGTGTCTTTCCATTTCAAGTGCAACGTAAGGTCATTCTGATTCCCATAAAAAATGGTTCAAATGGCTCTGAGCACTATGGGACTTAACTTCTCAGGTCATCAGTCCCCTAGAACTTAGAACTACTTAAACCTAACTAACTTAAGGACATCACACACATCCATGCCCGAGCCAGTATTCGAACCTTCGACCGTAGCGGTCGCGCGGTTCCAGACTGAAGCGCCTAGAACCGCTCGGCCACCAATGGCCGGCTGATTCCCATAGAAGAACGCTATATGGTCCAGTTTGCTACATACATGAAGAGTTGACTTACGAGAGAAACTAATATTTTCCAAAAAGTAATTGTTCGAATCAGTTTTCAAGAGCATATCCACTACAAATTGTTCGAGCTGAGGTTTGCCCTGTTGGCTTTAGTGCCTGATGTGACTGCACCTTGTAGGCATAAAAGACATACCGCTGACCTCTTATGCAAGATTTTGGGCACTGTTGGTCATAGCATTTCCGTGTCTCTGGCACCAATTTTGTCATACTCTTTGAAGACGACTGTCACAGTTTGAAACATAGGGGAGATCGGCCCCCTGTTTGTACAGGCCACTATCTGTTTCCATAACTAATGTACATAGAGCCCTTATATCTGGTCTGGACGGAGGTTCCCAACCACACTGTGTCCGACACTTTCGTTGTATTTAGGTATCGGACCTTGTTTCTACGAACCAGGCTACACACTCTCCGACATCCACATTTTTCGTCAAATCAGGAAAATAAAAAAATAAAAACTATATAAATTACCTTGCCACAAGCTGAAAAGCAATTGTTATTATGGAACCTTGAGGTGAAAAAAAAATGGGAGAGCGATATGCACATATACAGATGGCGGTAGTAACGGAAAGTGTAAAAGGCAAGTGCATAGGCGGAGCTGTCATTTTCACTCAGGTGATTCATGTGAAAAGGTTTCCCACGTGATTATGGTCGCACGACGGGAATTAAAAAAAAAAAAATTGTTCAAATGGCTCTGAGCAGTATGGGACTCAACTACTGAGGTCATCAGTTCCCTAAAACTTAGAACTACTGAAACCTAACTAACCTAAGGACATCATACACATCCACGCCCGAGGCAGGATTCGAACCTGCGACCGTAGCGGTCGCGTGGTTCCAGACTGTAGCGCCTAGAACAGCTCGGCCACAAGCGGCCGGCACGACGGGAATTAACAGACTTTGAATGCCGAATGGTAGTTGACGCTAGACGCATTGGATGTTTCATTTCGGAAATCGTGAGGGAACTCAGTATTCCGAGATCTACAGTGTCAAGAGTGTGCCGAAAATACCAAATTCCAGGCATTACCTCTCACCATGGACAACGCAGTGGTTGACGACCGAGAGCAGCGGCTTTTGTGAAGAGTTGTCTGAGCTAACGGACAAGCAACGCTGCGTGAAATAACCGCAGAAATCAAAGTGGGACGTATTACGAACGTATCCGTTAGGACAGTGCGGGGAAATTTGCCGTTAATGGGCTGCGGCGGCACACGCAACTGCCTTTACTAACAGGACGACGTGACCTGCAGCGCCTCTCCTGGGCTCGTGACCGTATAGGTTGGACGCTAGCGGACTGGAAGACAGTGGGCTGGTCAGATGAGTCCCGATTTCAGTTGGTAAGTGGTGATGATAGGGTTCAAGTGTGGCGCAGACCTCACGGACGCAATCAGTTTGTCAACAAGGCACTGTACAAGTTTGTGGTGGGTCCATAATTGCGTGGACTGTATTGACATTGTACTGACTGGGTCCTGAACTAATCATTGACTGCAAAGGGTTATGATCGGCTACTTGAAGACCATTTACAGCCATTGATGCACTTCACGTTCCGAAACAACGATGGAATTTTTATGGATGACAGTGTACCATGTCGCCGAGACAAAAAATGGTCCAAATGGCTCTGAGCACTATGGGACTCAATTACTGAGGTCATCAGTTCCCTAGAACTTAGGACTACTTAAACCTAACTAAGTTAAGGACATCACACATATCCATGCCCGAGGCAGGATTCGAACCTGCGACCGTAGCGGTCGCGCGGCTCCAGACTGTAGCACCTAGAACCGCTCGGCCACCTCGGCCGGCTCGCCGAGACACAGTTGTTTGCTATTGGTTTGAAGAACAGTTCGAGCGAATGATTTGGCCATCCAGATAGCCTAACATGAGTCCAATCGAACGGTTATGGGACATAATCGAGAGGTCAGTTAAGTTATGAACACATAGCAGCTTCTCACCTGCTAGTTGTCACTCTCCAATAGCAAAGCCGGCCAGGGTGGCCGAGCGGTTCTAGGCGCTACAGTCTGGAACCGCGCGACCGCTACGGTCGCAGGTTCGAATCCTGTCTCGGGCATGGATGTGTGTGATGTCCTTAGGTTAGTTAGGTTTAAGTAGTCCTAAGTTCTAGGGCACTGATGACCTCAGCAGTTAAGTCCCATAGTGCTCAGAGCCATTTGAACCATTTTTGAACCAATACCAAAGGAATGTACGGCAGGTGTCCTTCGAACTGTGTTATTACACAGGTGCTCGTATTACTTTTCTTTTTCTACCCTTCGAACTGTGCTGTTTTTATGTTGTCTCTCACGCCTTCTCTCTTTGACGCCGGAACTGCGTTCCGCCGCAGCGCTCCGTTCGCCCTCTGCCACCAAACTTCCTGCGGTGCCTCCCGGAGACTCTCATTACCATGCGAGTACGCATATTTGCTCGAATGTCGCCGTAGTGAGCCCGGCCGCCGCGTCGGAGTGTCGTATATATATAACTTAACGTCGGCGGCACGCCCAACCCGGCCGAGCCGCCACCTTATAACGGGTCGCGGCCTTGAGCAGCCGACACTCCTCGGCAGGTGGGCCTACCACTACCTGTTCGCCGCTCTGCAATTACATCCAGCGCGCCGGTCAATGGCAGCCCGGAAGCGGCCTTGGCGGGCAGCTGCCCACAGCGTGATAACAGCTGTCACGTTGGATGCTCAGCCGAGAAGCTAGAACGGGTACCTTCCTTTTCCCCCTCCCATCTCAGATCCTACAAATGTTTGCCTACGTGGGCTGTTCGAGCGGGTAACCTCTGCAGTCCACAAGACGCCGTGCACACGTCACGTCGTTTTGACATCACACGCAGTTAACCGAGGGCGTGGCGCACAGGTCACAGCACGTGACACCGCAGGTCTCACGTGTACTAGCAGCTGTCTCCGGCGAGGAGCGAATAACTACACTGAAGAGCCAAAGAAACTGGTACACCTGCCTAATATCGTGTAGAGCCACTGCAAGCAAGTAGAACTGAAGCAACACGACGTGTCATGGACTCGACTAACGTCTCAAGTGGTGCTGGACGGAACGGACACCATGAATCCTCAGGGCTGTCCATAAATCTCTAAGAGTATGAGAGGGTGGAGATCTCTTCTAAACAGAATGTCGTGAATCATCCCAGATATGCTCAATAATGAGACCGATGACCTTGATATCTGGTCTCCTCCCTCAAATAATCCAACCCACTCCAACAGTACATGCCCCACACTGTTACAGAGCCTCCATCGTTGAATAACCCCTGCCGACATGCAGCGTCCATGGATTCATGAGGTTGCCTCCAAACCTGTACACGTCCATCCGCTCGATACAATCTGAAACGAGACTCGTCCGACCAGGTAACACATTTCCAGTTATCAATAGTCCAACGTCGGAGTTGACGGGCCCCAGGCGAGGTGCAAAGCTTTGTGTCGTGCAGTCATCCTGGGTGGGCCTTCGGCTCCGAGAGCCCATATCGATGATGTTCCGTTGCGTGGTTCGCACTCTGACACTTGTTAATGTCCCAGTATTGAAATTTGCAGCAATTTGCGGAAGGGTGGCACATCGGTCACGTTGCACGATTCTTTTCAGTCATCGTTGGTCCCGTTCTTGCAGGATCTTTTACCGGCCGCAGCGAAGTCTGAGATTTGATGTTTACCGGTTCCCTGATATTCACGGTACACTCATGAAATGGTCGTACGGAAACCCCCACTTCATCGCTACCTCGGAGATGCTGTGTCCCATCGCTCGTGCGCGGACTATGACACCACATTCAAACACACTGAAATCTTGATAACCTGCCATTGTAGCAGCAGCAAACTATCTAAAAACTGGGGCAGGCACTTGTTGTCTTATGTAGGCGTTGCCAACCGCAGCGGCGTATTCTGCCTGATTACATACCTCTGTGTTTGAATAGCCGGCCGCGGTGGTCTCGCGGTTCTAGGCGCTCAGTCCGGAACCGCGTGACTGCTACGGTCGCAGGTTCGAATCCTGCTTCGGGCATGGATGAGTGTGATGTCCTTAGGTTAGTTAGGTTTAAGTACTTCTAAGTTCTAGGAGACTGATGACCACAGATGTTAAGTCCCATAGTGCTTAGAGCCATTTGAACCATTTTTTGTGTTTGAATACGCATGCCTATACGAGTTTCTTTGGCGCTTCAGTGTGTTTCAGACGAGTTTTATTCTTGAAGCGCCTTTGAATGCAGGCAAGCTCTCGATAGCACACGACAAAGTGAAGACCTCTAGTGTGTAGCTTTCCCATTACATACTGATTCCCGTGGGTCCTGGACGAAGCCGGGCGTTCGCGATGTGTGGCGGACAAAGAGACTAGTGTGACGTCACAATTTCGTTGCATGGCCCGTATTTCTATCGGTCCCACACTCATCGAAGTGCTGGCCGCTGTGGCCGATCGGTTGTAGGCGCTTCAGTCCGGAAGCTGCTGCTACGGTCGCAGATTCGAAACCTGCCTCGTGCATGGGTGTGTGTGATGTTCTTAGGTTAGTTAGGTTTAAGTAGTTCTAAGTCTAGGGGACTGATGACCTCAGATGTTAAGTCCCATCATGCATAGAGCCATTTGAACCATTTGAGCTCATCGAAGACCGCAGTAGCCGCTGTCGATTTTCGTTAGCGTTCCGTTCGATGAGGGGTACCTGGAAAACACGTTATTGGGTTCCTGAGTTGATGGTTCTCTTATTGTAAGTTGTGCATTATGAAAGTATGCCATTTCAAAGTTAAAAGAAAAAAAAGAAAAGAAAAGAAAAGAAAAAGGCTCAGATGGCTCTGAGCACTATGGGACTTAACATCTGTGGTCATCAGTCTCCTAGAACTTAGAACTACTTAAACCTAACTAACCTAACGGCATCACACACATCCATGCCCGAGGCAGGATTCGAACCTGCGACCGTAGCGGACAGGCGGTTCGCCATTTCAAGGCAACAGAACATTGAAGATTTATAAAAACTCATTATTCTTCTTACGATTTTCTGTAAATAAATGTCACATAATGATGTATCGGCGGTTAAAGGCTTCGTGAGATGAAACTTACAGCACAAAGGCTGAAATTTAGGAAGTTCATCGCGGTGTGGTGGTTATAAGCTTGAGTTATGATAAGTAATGTTGGTAAAAAGCTGATTCGTGTGCTGACGTATCTTTTTTTCGGCTTCGCGTTTTTTAATAGTTCTGGAACTTCATTACTAAATCAATAGAAGTATGTTCTGTAATATATATAAGAATGCTCTCTCTCTCTCTCACGTTCTCTCTCTCTCGTTCTCTTTTTAAGGGATGAGTTTTCCATTATGAATAATTTACAAATTAAGCATCAAACACGTAAATGCGAATAAATATTCAAAACACATCGATCATCTGCTGAAACCAAATATCACTCAGAATAAAAAGCATAAAAAGACTGACACATCTGCAAAAGAATTAGAAGGCAACTTACTTTCTCCCTTCTATAAAATGTAAAATACAATTTGCTAACTAAGTCTTTTAGGACACGTCTTCTTCAACCAGTAACGTCTTCAATTAAATCTTTATCCACAAATACTACTTTTCTCGTCATATCATTTTAAAAAATTTTACCAACATTAATGCGTGGCATTTTGAGACAGCATTTATTCATAGGACATAAGAAAAATTAGCTGCTGACTTAATTCGTCTGCTAGAATGGCCATCCACCATTTGTACCCTCATGTTAAGAAAAAGCAGAACACCTCAAACGCCTAGAGATGGGACATTCATATTCACAGGGCATGTACATTAGTGTGTTCTGTAGAAATGATTAGCATTTCAGTCACCTCGGTTTTGAATGTGTCCTGTTGCCTAGCAGGCACAGGGTCCGCCACGGGCCCTGGTAACTTGTTCCATGCGTGATGGCGTCTTGTAGTATAGCCATCCATGCTGCATTCACCTGGTTCCAAAGTTAATCTGTGGTGGATGACATTGGGCCACAGAGCTGCACCTGTCGTTTCGCCATATCCACACATTTCCAATTGGCGTCAAGTCTGGTGATGTGGCGGGCCAGTGCAAAAGGTTAACATCCTGTGACACCGAAAACGCACGTTATCGCGCAGCAAAACGTGGTCGTGCATTGCCTTGCTGAAAAATGGCATCTGGAATGTTGTCCAGTAAGTGTAGGGTATGGGTTGCAGGATGTCATTGACGTAGGTCAAATTGCTCTCAATCCCTGGACACGCACCAACTGCGGTTTGTGGTAGTACTCAATAGCATTCCATAAGGCTTTGGTTGGCGATGTGTGTCTTGTGTGAATGCAGTCACTGTGATGCCGCTCCTCCCGTCTGCGGCGAACCAAAATGCGGCCATCATTTTCAAAAAACAGAGCTTGGATTCGTCCGAAAACACTACCTAATGCCATTCGTGTCACCAGTGGCGTCGTTCCATACACCATTGCCGTCTAGCGTGTTTCTGCACATTCGTCAAAGATAGACAGAGAAGTGGACGACGCGCACGTAACCTATCTCTTAATCAAGGGCGACGAACTGTTATCCGTGGTAGTGTACGATGTGTTTGTTACACTGTTCCAGAGTCGAGGAGGACGCAGGTCTGTCGTGCATTGCCTTTGGGATGAGGTGTCAATCTTCTCGGGGGTGTGGTCTGTGTAGTGCGACCTGACCCATCTCGTCGTGTTCTGCGGCCTTCCGTGAACCATTCTGCACACAAAAATGGTTCAAATGGCTCTTAGGACTACGGGACTTAACATCTGTGGTCATCGGTCCCGTAGAACTTAGAACTACTTAAACCTAACTAACCTAAGGACATCACACACATCCATGCCCGAGGCAGGATTCGAACCAGCGACCGTAGCAGTCGCGCGGTTCCGGACAGAAGCGCCTAGAACCGCTCGGCTACCACGGCCAGCTATCCTGCACACACCCGTTGCACTGCCGAAACACTCCGTTCCACACGAGCAGCAATTTTTCGGATGGATGCATCACATTCTCTCACGCCAATAATGCGCCCTCCATCAAACTCACTGACTTGACGGCACGGTTCGCGCATACATCTGCGTGGCATCCTGCACACCCGCTCAAGTCACACTGATCCGTTACCTTCGGTTGGTAGCGACAACGAGAGCCGCAGGCACAGTTCACCGGTAGGTGGTGTTACACCGCGATGTCGATGTTAACCTTCAAGCCGCGGGCCGACATGGTTCAAATTCTAATACTTTCAAGGACATTTGTGGTAAATTCTATGGGACCAAACTGCTGGGGTCATCAGTCGCTAGGCTTACACACTACTTAATCTAACTTGAACTAACTTACGCTAAGGACAACACACTCACCCATGTCCAAGGGAGAACTCGCACCTCCGACGCGGGCAGCCGCGCGAACCGCGGCAAGGTGCCCAGACCGCACGGCTACCCCGCGTGGCAGCACTTTCTTCAGAACATATTAATGTGCCTGCTCTGTGAGTATCAACGTCCTATCTCTAGTCGGTCAAGGTGTTCTGTTTTTTTTTTCTTTGTGTGTGTGTAATTACAGTTCCATCCTGAAACTGGTTTCAGAGTTTCAAAAATAAAATTAATGAACACCGCTGACTAGATACGTTATTAGATTCAATGCTAGCTGACTTTCAGCTTGTTTTTTTTTCTTGTAGATCAGCAAGTCGTTTTACTTTCAGGATTGATAAAGGCGTGTTATGGAAAATAGTTAGTAGAATTTTTTCAGTCAGTTTCGGAGTTGATTCTTGCAAACACTTTAATCTGTCCCTTATTCACATACTAGTCTGTTGAATGCAGAATTTTACACGTCTTATTAACAAAGTAACATCCAGGTTAACGAACCCTGCAGTAAAGAAAAATCGTACTCTCCGGTTCTTTCTCCCTGCGGTGAACGTTATTTATTTTGAGCACCATGTTCGCCATACGTGCTGCAAACTGAACGACCACGGAAGTCGGTAGACAACTCTTTTCGTCTCCCATACAGACGTCAAAATGATTTCACTTTTACACGAAGACTTGTGATCTGTAGGCTATGCTTTCCGACTTTGGTGGTTCCGACCCTTTTGTAGATGCTGCAGGTACCGTGGGACTTGTGACACAGCATTTTCGTATCCTGGGTTTTCTGACCTGATAGTCCTCCAGCGCTGAGATATACCAGTCGTTCCCAGCAGCGGAAGTGTTGTCACCATCAGTGTGGCAGTGCCCTCATAGACAGCCTTTGTTTCCGTATAGTTTCGTAGGCCTAAGCTACTTGAATTATACTCTGAAGAGCCAAAGAAACTGGTACTCGTGTCTAATATCGTGGAGGGCCCCCGGGAGCACGCAGAAGTGCCGCAGCACGACGTGGTATGGACTCTACTAATGTCTGAAGTAGTGCTGGAGGGAACTGGCACAGTGATTCCTGCAGGGCTGTCCGTAAATCCGTGAGAGTATGATGAGTGCAGAGCTCTTCTGAACAGCACTTTGCAAGGCATCCCAGATATGCTCAGTAATGTTCACGTCGGAGGAGTTTGGTGTTCAGGGGAAGTGTTTAAACTCAGAAGAGTGTTCCTGGAGCCACTCTGTAGCAATTCTGGACGTGTCGAGTGTCGCACTGTCCTGCTGGAACTACCCAAGTCCGTCGGAATGCACAATGGACATGAGTTGATGCAGGTGGTCAGATAGGATGCTTACGTACGTTTCAACTGTCAGAGTCGTATCTAGACGTATCAGCCGTCTATATCACTCCACCTGCACACGCCCCAAGGCATTACAGAGCCTCCGGCAGCTTGAACAGTCCTCTGCTGACATGTAGGGCCCATGGATTCGTGAGGGTGTCTCCATTCACCTACACGCCCATCTGCTCGATACAACTGGAAACGAAACCCGTCCGACCACGCAACATGTTTCCAGTCATCAACAGTCCAACGTCGATGTTGACGGACCCAGGCGAGGCGCAAAGCTTAGTGCCGCGCAGTCATCAGGGTTACACGAGTGGGCCTTCGTCTCCGAAAGCACACATCGGTGGTGGTTCGTTGAATGGTTCGCACGCTGACACTTGTTGATGGTCCAGCACTGAAATCTGCAGCAATTTGCGGAAGAGTTGCACTTCTGTCACGTTGAACGATTCTCTTCAGTCGTCGTTGGTCCCGTTCTTGCAGGATCTTTCTCCGACCGCAGCAATGTCGGAGATTTGATGTTTTACCGGATTCCTGATATTCACGGTAGACTCGTGAAATGGTCGTACGGGAAAATCCCCACTTCATTGCTACCTCGGAGACGCTGTGTCCCATCGCTCGTGCGCCGACTATAACACCACGTTTAAACTCGCTTAACTCTTGTTAACCTGCCATTGTAGTGGCAGTAACCGATCTAACAATTGCGCCAGATACTTGTTGTTTTGCATACGCGCTGCCGACCGCATCGCCGTATTCTGCCTGTTAATGTATCTCTGTATTTGAATACACATGCCTATACCAGTTTCTTTGACGCTTCAGTGTATATACGGAGAGTAATGAAAATAACTGCAACGAAAGGGAAGATGTGTCTTCTGAAGGTTGAGTATTGGTACCTGTTACACAGAAAATGTGAAACTTATATGAACTGCTGGTGCATGAATACCGAACGGAGTGAGTGTCGAGGCCGTCTAAAAATTGTACATGGCAGAATCTGGGCTGAACAACGACGTTCTTGCCCAGTTGAGGAAGCAGATGTGCAGATTAAGATACAAATGCGTAAGTGGAGCAAAAGAGTCCACGAAGGAGAAACAGGATCTGTTTTCCAAATTTTTAAGGAGGGATTTCAATATCTGGAAGACAAAGGTTTAGATGTCGACGCATCTAGCCTAAATTATGAGAACACCGAGACTGCAGTGTGTAAAGCAAGAAGGGAAGCTATTGGGACGATCTAAAACGCTGACACTAGCTCGGAGATTCAATTGAGCGAAGACGATTTGAAACTGACTGAAGGTAATAGTTTTTTGTAAACTGACGATGGCTTTGTTTCTGAAAAAATAATCCAGGTGTTCGATTGTGAAGAAGCAGAGAAATTTCTGTGTGAAATTTGAATTATTTTAGCAGGTGGGGGGGAAGGGGGGGGTGACAATTCAAATAACTGTACACGTTATACGTTGACATGGAAATCGGAGAAGAAGAGAGGAAGGGATTTCTTGTTTAATAAATTTTGCTCCCAGACAAAAGTCAAAACACTCAGGAAAAAATTCTGTGGACTGGAAAACAAGGTGTCTTGGCGCTAGAGTTTGAAATGACTACAGTCAAACCTTTGAAAAAATGCTTTTCTGGTTGCAATGTTTACTTCAATCAATTTCTGTGGAAGAAAACTGAGCTTAATAGAAGAACGAAGGGATAGAGAAGAAGTTGGGTTGTTCCGCCGCATGTGCGCTACAGTAGCACATGTTCCCCAAAACAGTGTTGATGAAATGTGGTTATTGTTCAAATTGTTAAAATATATGTGAATTCCTAATCGACCAAACTGCTGAGCTCATCCGTCCCTACACTCACACACTACTGCCGGCCGGAGTGCCCGAACGGTTCTAGGCGCTACAGTCTGGAACCGCGCGACCGCTACGATCGCAGGTTCGAATCCAGCCTCGGGCATGGATGTGTGTGATGTCCGTGGGTTAGTTAGGTTTAAGTAGTTCTAAGTGCTAGGGGACTGATGACCTCAGAAGTTAAGTCCCATAGTGCTCAGAGCCATTTGAACCATTTTTTTTACACACTACTGTAAACTAACTTAAACTAACTTATGCTAAGAACAGCTCACACACGCATGCCCGAGGGAGGACTCGAACCTCCGGCGGGAGGGGCCGCGCAATCCGTGACGTATCGCCTCAAACCGCGCGGTCACCCCGCGCGCATGTTGTTATTAATAACGGAGAAAATGCCCATTGGAGAAAAGGTAATGAAATTAGCTGACTATATGGTCAATCAGTACAAGGAACATGCTAGTATACCAATTGAAATGTAGAATGTTTTTAACCAGAGGCACAGGACCACTAATTCTGTCGAAGGTTGGCGTACGGTAAGAAGCTAAACTCCCCAATAAATCAAAAACATCAGAATGTATGACGGAGGAAGCAGTAAATGGTACTTTTGAAATTAAAGAAGCATTTCATTGCCCTGACCCTTCAGAAAAGAAAAGAAAAAAGATAGATAGATCTAGACAAAAGGTAGAAAGATATTGCAACAACGAATAGGGTGAGAACTTATAACATAATCAAGGTAACACAGTTATGCAATCAACACTTGGTTGCCGTAGAGATAACTAACGGGAACGTCACATGGGTTATTGTATCCATGTACGCCCAATACAGCCCTCAAATACAGTCGTACGCAGACTACATCAGAGACCTAGTAATGTATGCCAGAGGCAAAAAATTAGTGATAAGTGCTGACATTAATTCTAGATCGACCCTCTGGAACTCAGACAGAACAGATGACAGAAGACGCATAATCACCAACCTAATACAAGAAACACAATTACATGTAGTGAATACGGAAGGACCTATACCAGCGTATGAAGGGTTCGATGTTTCGAGCAGTAATATCGACTTTACGCTAGCAAATAATGCAGCAATGGCATACGTAACAAACTGGAATGTACACGACAACATAACCAGTAGTGATTACAATGTCATAACATACACACTAACTCACACTCAGAACACAGTGACCAAATCACACACCAGACACTTGCTGTTGCACAAAGCAGACTGGAACAAATTAACGGAATTTATCCAACAACACGATCTAGAAAACATCAATGGAAGTATCCATTATAGAGCACACAAGATAACACAGGTAATACAACATGCACAAAACACTTCAACACCGACAGCACAAAACACAAAATGCTCACCAGTACCATGGACCAACGAACTCACAAGACTCAAACAAGATGCAAGACGCAAACGAAAATTATATCAAAGGGGGATAGCAGATAGGGACAGACGAATAAGACTTGAAGCATATAGGCATGCACAAGACTTATATAGACAGACCCTATACAACACACATAGACAACAATGGGAGCTATTTGTAACAAAACAAACAGAGCAAAATATATGAGGGGGACCCATACAAAATACTGACAGAGAAGATAAAAACCCCACTAGTTCTGGGAACGCTAAGGCAGGATGACGGCACGATGACGACGGGATGGAGGAATACAGCGGAGTTTCTGCTGTATAAACTGCTCCCTGACGACGTTATCAATACAGACACACAATATCATGCAACACTAAGAGAAAACCTACACACACCATACAACACTGCGCAAGAAGAGGTTGCGCTAGCAATCTCACAGCTCAGAAACAAGAAAGCACCTGGACCAGACGGTTTCCACTCGGAAACACTGAACAAACTAGCACCGCAGATCACCCCGTTCCTAACAACGTTATTGAACGATGCCTTACGGCTGGGCAGGGTACCTATAGTATGGAAAGCCTCCAAAGCAGTCATTATTAAGAAATCAGCGGACAGAGATCCTTCAGATCCAAAGACTTACAGGCAAATATGCCTAATAAACGCCCTAGCAATGATTCAGGAGAAGCCATTGTGCAAGCGCATGCAAACACACAGAACTCTCAGGGATATGAGCCAACACCAATTCGGCTTCAGAACTGGCAGATCAATAGATGATGTCATCAACTAGGCCCTGCACATAGTTAACACCACAAAACAGAAATACGCCATGGCGATTATGATTGACATTGCTGGAGCATTTGATAATCTCTGGTGGCCCGCACTGTTTAAGAGGCTAAGACATCTGGAGGTACCGCAGTCACTGTACAGCAGTTTTCTAGACTACTGTAAAGACCGAGTAGTCGAATGGCAGATGAACAGCCGGAAATTAATTAAAAGGTTTACCAAAGGCTGTCCTCAAGGGTCGATCTGCGGCCCCATCTTCTTCAAATGGTTCAAATGGCTCTGAGCACTATGGGACTTAACTTCTGAGGTCATCAGTCCCCTAGAGCTTAGAACTACTTAAACCTAACTAACCTAAGGACAGCACACACATCCATGCCAGAGGCAGGATTCGAACCTGCGGCAGTAGCGGGTGCGTGGTTCCAGACTGAAGCTCGTAGAACCGCTCGTCCATCCCGGCCGGCCCCCATCTTCTGGGACATAACAATCGAACTCCTCCTACAACTTCTGGATGGGGAAGACAGGTCAGACGGTATTGCAGCCTATGCAGAAGACCTATTAGTTGTAGTCACTGCAAACAACAGAACCCAGTTAGAAGAGAAAGCCAGTGGAATACTACAAACAATTACTCAGTGGTGTCACAACAACAAACCCAGGATAGCCGAAAACAAAACAACATACTCTTTACTGAAAGGATCACTCCAAAGGGATCCTTCGGTTAAAATTGGGGACACAAACATCAAACGAGCACACGTTACGCGCTGTCTTGAGGTACACATAGACGAAAAAATGAATTTCCACTAACACATAAGGCTAACAACAGACGAGGCATAAAAAATACTTCATAAACTGGCGAGGCTAAATTCAAAACAGTACAGACTACCTCTACCAGTCATACGGACATACCACTGTGCACTCTTCGAATCAGTACCCAGCTTCGCAGTTAGCACATAGACTGAATGTGGTCACCAACAAAGCATTAGTCAGACGAGGGCGGAGAAGTGTCCTACTTAGGCTGTCTGGAGCCTTCGGTACGACCTCAGCGGATGCACTGTGAGTGGTGATCGGAATATGCCCCATAGATATCACGATCAAATACAGAGCTGCAAGGTACTGGTTAAAGGGGGGAGACTAGATAAGGTACACACAACAACCGGTGTGCTGAGAGAGACGCTACATCACCTTAAAAGTTGGCGTTTGGATACATGACAGTGTGAGTGGGATGTAAGTGATAAGGGACGTAGACAGCACGACTTCCTGCCTGACATAATGGAGCGGCTGAGAATGAGACATATCGATCCCAGCCGCGGTATGGTACATTTCCTTACCGGACACGGACCTTATCCCACGCACTTAAACCGCGTGAGTCTGAGGCAGACACCTACATGTACATGCGGGGAAGAAGGTTCCCCAGAACACACTGTCTTTTTCTACGGGCAATACGCGAACAATAGACATACACTGCACTTAGACTACACAGATTGATATATACATAGCAATAAGAGACGAAGAACAATGGGGACAATTAAACGCACTGACAAATAATATTTCAAAAACAACACATGAAGAGTACATGCGGACACGACATAACAGACATGCCTACGTGTAACGTAACAACAATCTCCAGAAGGTGGACAGCGATACCCACAGGGACAGCGAAAACAGTGACAAAGAGGAGGAACACGAGGAGGAACCTGAGATGTGACAGTAAATAAGCTGGCAATTCCGAGGTATTCACCGTCAGTCACATTTGGTGTTGGTACTAACAAATCTCACCTCTATCCTATCATCTTTTTATATTCTTCTTAAAAAAACAACAAAATTTTATTTATATTTCAACCTTACATTATTGTTATGTTGAAAAGTATCATTCATTGTAAATTCTGTAGATAAAACAAAAAGAAAATAAAACTGTAAAAGGATGAAAAAACGAAAACTGTAAGATGTACGACCTGTTTTAAACCACAGGTAGCAGGTCTATAATTTGGCAATAAATAAAATAAAAATAAAATAAAAAATGAAAAATGCCTCTGTATCAGCTAGCCGTAAGCCTCGATAAAATGTGAAAGGGACTGTTCTTATCGAAAAACGGTCAGCAGAGGCTCCACCACTATTAAGCTTTCATTGACGGTCGCTATAGTCACGGCTAAAATATTTGTGCTCGGAAACACCACACTGACCTAACAGGTCGTAAAGCCCAGTGTCGGGAAGCCCACGACACTGAATGCTTTCCTAACAGTCCCGGCTCGCGGCTTCCCTGAAGCCGAAGACAGCATGAAAAGAAATGTGTTGGTTAACAAATTCCACGTGAAGTTATTCCAGGCTTTATTGCCGAAAAGCTTAACTATTTTCTTCAAAATCATGTTTATACATCAGAATTTCTGACAAAACCTTACACTCACCGTAGTTGGTATACAGCAGCCTCTCATATGGATCTGTGTTGAGTCCCCTTTTGTATACGGTGATTACAGGATATATTGTAACGACATTAAGCATGTTTCTGAAAGTACAAATCCTTGCCGGTTATATATGCCTGTATACTTACTCGATTAATCTGGGGAAGACACTTCTGTGACTGAATCGTGGATAAACAGTCTCCTTGTCTGAAGTACAATACCGTTCGTAGTCAAGCTGTCATTAACTGTGCAGTTCCAGTCATCACAGGGAACTGCTGCACTGTAACAACACCAACGGGTCAGTCACGCCCTTTCACAGCTCCGCCTGTTTGTTGACTGAGAACCGACGAGGCGCCTACATCTTGAATGCTTAGCAACCGACGTTGGATGGCTACTCGTCAAAGCAAGTGCAGCATCTCAGGTGTAGAGGTTTTGGTTTTATTCGAGCTTTACCGTGGCATTATACAATCGTTGTCCAGTTATCGATGCATATTACGTATATGGTAGTGCCTTGAACTATTTACTAAGCGACACAGAGAACTCACACACCGTGCTGAAAGACCTTGCCATAAAATCGATCTTTACCGATGATACATGACCATTCATTCAGTAAATGAAACTGTAAACCTAGGTTTAGCTACGATTGTGAAGGTATTGTCGTACAACCAGGCCTTTTCTATCAGCGTGGAGGGCAGTCTACACCAAAAACCTCAGCTGTTAATACGACTCACCTCGGCCCGTCCACGAAGACAGCACCGCTCATAATGCTTTCATGTCATGCGACTTGTACTGCGGAGGTACGCAAGCTAGGAAAATGTTCAAACTCCTGGCGGAAACCAGCATTTGTATTGGGGAAGTGTAAGTGACGAAGAAGGCCTCATTATGCGTCTAAACTGCCGCCGACGTCGTCTTTATAGTGACTGATTCTAGAAGTACTGCAGATTTACTAGAAGATAAGGAATGGACCTCAAAGTGTAAGCGACATTTCCCCACAATATAGACGTCCACAATTACTTTGAATCAAAGGACACGCCGATATCACACAGCATGAAACAACAGGCCAAGTGGTACAGTGGAGTGTGACAGGACGTGACAGTTATTGTACTTTGATACGACTGGTGTTGTCTCTGCCTTGAAGTAGCACCCTTTTTCTGGAATGGAAAGAAATTCGATAGTCGCTACAATGGCAAAGAAACAACTCTATAGAATAGTACATCGTCCTGCATCTATAAACCATAATCTCTCAAGCTAGATTATTTAAACGTCAAACATCTAATATAGTTTCCATCAGGCTGGAAACAGATGTTACACGTCAGAGCCGTACAGCTTAAAAAGTATATCATTTTCGTATTGTGTTTCTCAGACGAACTTTCCGGTGTCGACCACTTGATAAGCGGAAAATGCTTGATACATTTTTAGTCACTGCAGGAATTTGTCTACGCACGTCTATTACGATAATGCCCTGGTAGGCAGGCACAGCGGAGCACGTCATCCTACCTAGATTTTTGGAACGCGCTGGGTGGATACCAAAAGACAACCGAAAGAGGAACCTCGGAACATCTGCGTAGTTTCTATAAAAGCCACCGTTTATCTATCAAGTCTCTGAATTTTCACCTTAACTTTAAGTCGCGCTTAGGAATACATGAAGAACAATCTTTAAACTATTACAAAATTGCAATGTAAACAATGTCGGTCAGTGCAACAACCATTAAATATGTTTTGTTAACACGCAGCGGCCAATTTTTAAACTGTTATAAAACTCCAATGTAAACTATGTCGGTCAGTGCAACAACCATTAAATATGTTTTGTTAACACGCAGCGGCCAAATAAATATGTGAATAAAAACAGTGATTCGTTGAGCAGTTTTTTCGCGTGACACTCGTGAGTGGTGAGATTCCCTTGTCTCCTGTATCGACAATGGAGCTACAGCCGGGGTAACCACGGAAACACTAATTTGGTGCTAAGCAGTCAGACAAGATGCTTGTTCTCGTGCTTATCACTGCGCTCGACGACGTCGCATTCGCGATTCTGTGCTGGTAAGTCGCCGCCAGCTCTCGCATCCTCGCACACTCGTCACTCTAAACGCTGTAGGCCGGAATCGCTGCGTCAGTCTCGCGTTTTGGTCGTAGTCGAGCTGTCGTGTGGCTGACGAGGCATACAGGCAACAATTGCTCTCGCGTCTCGATGTTCTTACAAAGTTTCACACCGAAATACCTGTTTCGGAAAACCTTTCACTCCTTTGAGCTCTTAGTATTGCTTATTGTTAGTAAATTTAACTAGTTACCCTTCGTCAATCGTAATTAAAATGCATGTTCTTTTCTTTTCTATTTCAGGCTTTCATGGCAGCTCATACTCTCTACTGCAATGTAAGTACCAAGTCTTTCTGATTAATAGAAGATAAGTTCTTTTAGTTATATATGTTACGTATAATGGTTTACGAGAGTGCGTCAGTGCTTGCAAAGAGGGGAGATACAGATATGATCGCCAACAACAGTGCTCAGGGTGTGACACAGCAAATAGGTAGACGGTGGGTGGGGCTGGTCGTCTCACTGGTGACGTCACTGACGTAGAAGCAGTCCGTAACTGACTGTGACATTGTGGTGTGACACCCGGCAACATCTGTCCGCTTGGTGATGATAGCAAATCAAAACACGACCGATTTCAGTCCCCTTAGCAGACGTCATGTAATGATCAATACGGCGAGCACGATCATAAAGGGTAGCAACATGCAGTCCACGAGAGATGCCGGAAATGTCAGCTAATCATTTTAGTAGTAGTTAACTACCAGCATGAGAGACCGACGGACTTCCTTAATTTATGTTGAAGCATCGTTTTAACATACGTTCAATGTCGCTTCTGGCACAGTTAGTTGTACATGACAAATTCACACATCCGATATGTTGTAGTATTCCTGTGTGTCGCACCGTTTACTTGTAGTCTGCAAACGCTTAGTGTGAGGTCATCAGATAAAGTAGTTTACAAATAAGTCAGCTTGGTGCTGATAATGCTTTTGATAAGTTGGTTTGTTATACGTACTCCTTAAAAGTCGTGCCACGGCACAGTCATAAATTTTTATGTTTGAAAAATCTCTTCACACAAGAATGACACTGTTTAAGGGTAATATATTTTAGAATAGTTTTCCACATGATGTCTTCCAAAACAATTCAATTTTGTTTTTAGATGGCGATCGGAAATGGACTTGCTGGAAGCTGATTTCGAGGAATATGTACTGGACATCGAGGCTGACCTGGCAGAAGAACTGGACCTCTTCGAGGTTATCCCTGACGAGATGGATTATTCAGATACAGACCTATGGTGGATTGACGAACTGATGCCAGAAGAAGATTGGTTAGCCGATGTGAAGGAGATGGTGGAGGACGAAGACGCTTCTCCTGAGGGAGAAGTCGTTGTCATACGGATACATTTCATTGGTGTAAAGGAATTTGTATTTCCAAAACGTAAAGAAATGACTTTCTTTGAGTCTTTACTAGGTCAAGAAATAAATAACGTTTGTTAATTTTTGAAACTGTTTTTATTAGTTCCATGGTCGAATAGCTAGTGTTAAAGACTAGTAATGTACATATTGTGTGTTCAGCTTCCAGAAAATACTAGAAGTCGTTTGGTCATTTTTTCATCTCTATGCAGTCGCCATGTTCGTCAATGGAAAATGTAGAAAGGGTGTAAAAATTATAACATGAAGAAAAAAAGAGTAAACATTTCATTGAGAAGTTGTTTCCTGTTAATTTCAAATTTTTAGCAAAATAATGGAATAATATTTAGGCAGTATTGACTACAAAAAGTTATTCTGAGGTTACATAAAATACAGGGAACGAAACGTTGTGTACAGCTTGGACAGAAATCAGACTTTAGTTTTAAAAGTGAGAGAACACGAATTACAGGCATCGGCTGAAGTGTGACATGTTTGTAATCTACCCTTGCCCATGTTATTCAACCTACTTATGGAATAAGAAATAAAGGAAACCAAAGATAATTCGGAATGCGAATTAAAGATGGGGACAAGAAAGAAAACCTTTAAATCTTTTGATAACATTGTCACTCTGTCAGAGACGGCGGTGAACTTTAGGAAGATCACTTGAACGAAATGCATAGTGCCTAGGAAATAGGTTACAAGCTGAAGGTAACTAAAAGTGAACATGGGTACTAAGATGTTAAACTGAGACACTAAAAGTATTAGACTAGGTTACTGTTTTCTCAGAAATACACTTTAAGACAATAAAATAAATAATCGATGCACGACAAAGAATTATGGAAATGGGATGGAAATCGATAGAAGTGATGACGAGACAGAAAGCTGATTACAGGTTCAGAAAAATTCCGAGATTCATTCTAGAGAAAGAAATCACTAATTGGGCTAGACAATAACGCGTTGGCCCACTTCTGGCACTTATGCAAGCAAGCACTTCCTGAGGGATACCGTGCCAAATTCCGTCCAGTTGGCGCGTTAGATCGCCATAATACAGAGCTGATGGCTGGGCCCTGCCCATAATGCTCCAAACGTTCTCAGTAGGGGAGAGATCCAGCGACACTGCTCGCCATGATAAGGGTTGGCAAGCAGCACGAAGGCATGCAGTAGAAACTGTCGTCGAGCGCGGGCAGGCATTATTTTGCTGAAATGTAAGCCCAGGACAATTGACCATTCAGGGCAACAAAACGAGGCACAGAGTTACGCTGACGTACCGCTGTGCTGTAAGGATGGCGCAGGTGACAACCAAAGGAATCCTGCTATGATATACAACGGCAGAACTGCTCGTTTTTGGGCCACATGGCTGGCGACGTGGACGTCGGTACGTCAACGTTCGTATGAGCTCTAGACGAGTCATCGCTGGTCATTGGGGCCTATTTTGAAGGTGGACTCCTCAATGAGGACAGTTCTACCACAGTCAATGAGATTCCAGGTCGAATGGCCCGGCACCACTGCAAACGCGCTCGTTGGTGTACAGAGGTCAATGGAGGTCGGCGCAAGGGGCGCCGTGAACTCGGACCCCCTGTCTGTGAGGTGCTTAGTAACGGCCCTTGTGATCACTGAAGCGTCAGTTGGCCATGGGATCGATGACAGTGGTGAATCCGGGGCTCTGAGGGCCTCTCTGACGATTGCTCGGTCCTCACGTTTCGTCGTCTCCGTAGGCCAACTGCTTCCTTCTTGACGTTATGTTCGGCCGTGGTTCACCCATTCCTGCCAAAATGGTCGAATAGTGGCACCGCTTCTATTCAGATGTTCAGCGATTCAGAGATTACTCCAACCGGCTTCTTTGAACCCAACTACACGTCCTCTCTCAAATGTTGACGTTTGCGTATATTTTTCATGCGCCTGTCTACGAGGCATAGTTACTGCCTAACTGAGTACATGGTTTTATGCCTTGGTATCGTATGTCCCCTGTTTAATATCTTGTCAGCTGCGCGTCGAAATTGCGCTGCAGTGTCACATATTCATCCATCGGCCACCAAAGTCTACGATTAAGAATTTTCTGTCGATACAAATATGAATATGAATTTTCAGTCAATTTTCATACTTCCTTTGTAATTCTTTTTTTGTGGCTTAGAGTGGTGTTGTAAGGGATGACGGATGAAGGGAAGAAAATACCAGTAGTATACAGGAAACTGCAAGAAATGCATTTTAAAGTAAAAGTGTTTTACCACAGAATATACATTTAAGTGTTAGGAAGCGTGATGAATGTATTTGTTTGACGATTAGCGTTATATGTAAGTGAACTAAAATCATAAAAACGTGGCGTTGTAGTCGGCGCACGAGCGATGGGACACAGCATCTCCGATGTAGCGATGAAGTGGCAATTTTCCTGTATGACCACTTCACGAGTGTACTGTGAATATCAGGAATCCGGTAAAACTCGAAATCTATGACATCACTGAAACCGGAAAAAGATCCTGCAAGAATGGGGCCAACGACGACTGAAGTGAATCGTTCAATGTGACATAAGTACAACCCTTCGGCAAACTGCTGCAGAGGCCCACTCGTGTACCCTTGATGACTTCATTGAAAGGGTACAGTACCGCCCGACATTGAAAATAGGAACAACATTCTTCGTTATTCTTGTCAGTACAACATATTTTTTCTAAGAATAACTCAATTTCAATTAATACAGCAAAGCCGGATACCAGTGTGGGAAAGAATGACAATTTATTTATTTAATTGATCACATGTGCACTCCCACAATATAAATCCCTACATCCAGTTTGGTGAGATCTGTGAAATGAATGAATGTATGGTCGTCTGCTAACCGCAGATAGTGAATGTGAATATATGATCATCTTTGAGACGATCCTTTGGCCACCTTTGGTGGAACCAAAGAGATGAAATTTACCGGAGCTTTGAGCACCTGAAATGTGGCTGACCAATACGGTAGCAAGGTGCTCCCCACTTCGGCAGAGGTGTGAGAGGACCTGAAGAACGGCCATGTTTCAGCACTCTGCCGCTGGATCTAGTGTTGGTAAGACCTGTCTTAGGTGTACTCCGTAAAGATAAAAGACTGGAGACATGGTATGCATGTGAAATACTTAAGAGTAGTTTGGAATAATAATTTCTCTATTTCAGGAACTTTTGTGGGGAGAATTAAATGTCAGGCAGGTAATATTAAGGGGAACGTAGTAATCTTCGGAAGTGACCGACGGTCACAATGAAACCACGTGTAGCAATAAGTTGAAATACTACCGAGTGCTTAAGTTAAGCTGAATTACTAGCGTGTGTACTGTAAGTTGGAAATATTTAAGAAATGGCGTGTGCAGGACTTGAAATGAGAGACGAGTACTTCCACGTGGTGAGTACTGTGTGAGTCTCAATCTGTTTATGAGACAAAGGATAAAGAGAAGTACTCGTCCATGGTATCAGTTGAGGACTCACGTGTGTGATCAATATGTTCTTAATATTACTTTGCGCGTTACGTTTCCGTGTGACGCTTGATTCAAACTATAATACTCTGAGAGAGAAGCAAGGTGAGTCAGCCGTCTATCCAGCAACGCCACTTGGCTTGCATTGCACAGGAAGACGTGCATATATCCTCCAGAGTTCATAGTAGGAAAGAAAAATTACGAATTGGGGCAATGTCGTGTGAAACTGGGATGAATATTAATTGAAGTGGGAAAGCTGAAAGTGGTGAGATTATAACGTTGTGACTATTCCTTGTGTTGTATTCCATGTTGCAGTGTGGTGTATGTCATGTAATTTAAGTATGTGTGGTTTGCATGGGTGAGTAGCAAGGTAGTTTCAGAGGTAGTGGGTTATGCATGTTCCTTTTGTACCGCTCATTCTGGAGGAAAGTTTCGTGATGATGGTTGTGAGAGTCGAAGTGTGAGATATAGCAAAAGATCCACCATCCTATCCAGAAAGTGCACTGTAGCATTAAATAATTACGAGACCATAAGGTAGAGAATCACCAATGTAAAGCCATGCCCACTGGGCGGCACTTCTCATGTGTTATTGTTGTAGGTTATAGAATTTGTGTGTTTAGGTTATAGAATTTATCGGAATAAATAAGATAGTGAAAAGAAAAAGATTGGAGACCTTTTCCTTCGAATTGTATGTTGTCATGATATCCAGAATTTATAATGTGTGCGCCATTCATATTCAGTGCGATGGCCACGTGTTGATAAAAGTCGGTAAATAAGAAAGAATATGTGGTATTGCCAGTGTGTAGTGAACAGTCAGTGTTGTGTAAATTACTAATAGTCAGACGTGCGTTTCCGTTGCGTAATAATCAAACAGGAGAATAACTTGTAACTTAATTGTGAGTACTAGAGTTCATGTTACTTGATACATATGAATGAGCCCACTCACATGGCAGACCACTCATCTTGCAGGCTTGACTGCTCGATGCCACAGTATGAGCAAGGCATGCGGGTGCCTCTCATCGTGACACAAAGTTTCACGCCTCGCCTGGGCAAGTCAACACCGACACTGGACTCTTGATGAGTGGAAACATGTTGCCTGATCAGACGAGACCCGTTCAAAATTGTAATTAGCGGATGGATGTCTACGAGTATGTAGATAACCTCAAGAATCACCGGACCCTGCAGGGGAGGCTGGTGGAGTCTCGTGGAGACTCTATCGGTGTGGGATGTGTGCAGTTCTAGTGATATGGAGCCCCTGGTATGTCTAGATACGACTCTAACAAGTGACACAAACGTAAACATCCTGTCTGATCACCTCCACCCATTCACGTCCATTGTGCATTCCGACGGACTTGGGCAATTCCAGCAGGACAATGCGAAACCCCACACGTCCAGAATTGCTACAGAGTGGCTCGAGGGAGACTCTTCTGATTTTAAACACTTCCACTGCCCACCAAACTGCCGAGACGTGCCGCGGTGATTCAGAAATCATATAGCTCTAAGCCACAACGTAACTAAAAGAAGCTTCGAACGAAGGGCGACCGTCAACAATGGGCCAAGAAGCGCGCTACATAACGGAGGGAACCGAGACCTTATAGCCAAAACACCACCATAACGTCAGTAGAATAGCCTTAAAGAGCTCGATAATACATAGCTATCGCAGTCCATTACCAATATATGGTATTAGAAAAGATGACACAGAGAGATTGTGCTGGCAAGATCGAGCCGACGGCAAACTTGTCGCAAACTGTGTTGCTCGAACCACTCTACCACTCTCCTTGCCTTTTCACATAGCGCATACTGTTGTTGGAAAATGCCACAACCGTCAGAAGACATAATCATCATGAAGTCGTGCACGTGGTCAGCAGTCAGTTTATGACACTCATTGGGCGTCATGGTGCCTTACATGTGAATGTTCTCCAGATCACAATGGAACCACCACCAGCTTGTCTCCATCCCGCAGTACAGGTGTCAAGGAACAGCTCACCTAGAAGACCAAGCATTCTTGCCCTAGCATCGGCGTGATGAGGAAGGTATCGGGTTTCATCAGACCATAGAACGCTCTGACACTGCACCATCTTCCAGTGCCGATGGTCAGCTGCCCATTTCAGTCATAGTTGCTTATGTTGTGTTGTTAACGTTGATACATGCATGGGTCGTCCTGTAAAAGGAATGAGGAGTTGGTAGGTTGCTGGAGGGAGTTGGCACCACTTCTGCATATACAAGTCAGATATTTCCCGCAAATTCCTGGGAGGGCAGGGGAGAGGCTCTGACACCACGTTCAGTCACATCCCAGATGTGTTCGATCGGGTTCAGATCTGGCGAGTTCGGGAGCCAGTACATTAACTGGAACTCGCCACCGTGTTCCTCGAAACATTCCATCCACACATCAGTGTATACGCGTTCCAATTACTTTGGATCGAATGACACTTGAGCATCACGTAGCATGAGATAACAAGCAAAGCGGTAAAGTGGAGTGTGACAGGAGGACACCGTTATTACACTTGATTTAGGCCCACTGACGTTGTCGCTGTCTTGAAGACTCAGACCCTACTGGAATGGGATGAGATGTGGTAGTTACTGCATTTCACGAAGATACGACAGTGTACAATAGCACAGGCTCCTATATCTAAAAAGTATATTATCTCAAACTAGATTATCTAACCAGCAAAAGTCGGAAAACTATCCATCAAATTGGTACACGGATGTTACCCATCACACCTGTACAGGTTGAAAAGTCTGGTTTCTGCATGTTACGTTTCTCACGCAATTGAACTCTTCGGTCCCATCTACGTGATATTTGGGATACTCAATACTGGAAACGTAGTGGAAAGTCCTTGATACATTATTACTCAATTTCGGAATTTGTCTGCCCACATGCATTACAACAACGCTCTGGCAGTTAAGCACAGCGGAGCACGTTATCCTAGCTAGACTGTAGCAAAAAGTGGACATCCAGCTGCAAACGAGATATGTGGACACCTTTGGGGTTTGTACCAAATGCAACGTTTATCTGTCAAGGGTCAGTATTTTCACGTTCCCTTTACGTCGCGGTTATGGATATATGAAGAACAGTCTTTAAACTATTACAAAACTGCAATGAAGACTATGTCGGTCTGTGCAACGACCGTCAAACATGTTTTGTTGTCATGCAGATGCTAAATGAATATGTGAATAAAAGTGAGCATTCCTTGAGCAGGTTCATCACGCGACACTCGTCAGTGGTGATACTCCCTTGTCTTCTGTTTCGACAATGGTTCTACAGCCGCGGTAAACCTGGGAACACTAATCTGGTGCTCAGCTGTCAGACAAGATGCTTCTGTTCTTGCTTAACGCTGCGCTCGATGAGATCGCCTCCCCGCTTCTCTGCTGGTGAGTCGCCGGCAGCTCTCGCAACCTCGCAGACTGGTCACTCTAAACGCCGTTGGCCGGTATCGCTGCGTCACTCGCGCGTTTTGGTCGCAGGCGAGCAGTCGTGTGGATCGCGCGACATACAGGCACTAACTGGTTTCCCACAGAAATACATGTTTCGGAAAGTCTTTTCCTCCTTTGAGCTTTTTCTCTTTGTAAACCAGTAGTGCCTAGAGATCGCAATATAGAAACTGTAACAGAATACATTTGCTGAACCGTGTCTAGTAAAACAAGTTAACTACGTCAATCGATAGAAAAGTTAATGTTGTTTCATTTTATTTTTCAGGGTTCACTGGGAGCTCATATTCTGAAATGAAATGTAAGTACCAATTATCCATGAATAGTAGATGACCACAGTGATCAACGTGGACACAGAGCAGAGGTGGAGGACGAGCAGGGGTGGTTGTGTCACTGGTGACTTGACTGGCGTAGAAGCAGTCAGTAATTGGCACTGACATAGGGAGATTCTCCTTTGACACCCGACGGTATCTGTGTTCTTGGTGATGATAGTTTATTAAAACATGACAGACTTCAGACAGCTTAACTGGCGTCATGTAATGATCGATGTCGCGAGCACGATCGTATAGGTCTGCAACTCGCGGTCCACGAGATATGTCGGTAGTGTCATGATACACACGGTGTTAATCACTTTAGTAGTAAATAACAACCAGCATGATAGACGGACGTACTTCGTTAAATTGTGATGAAGCATGTTTAACCATATTTTCAATGTCGCTTGTGGCGCAGTCAGTACTACATCACAAATTCACACGTCCGGTACTGTGTAGGTTACCTGTTTGTCGCACCGTTCACTTATAGTCTGCAAACGCTTAGTGTCGGATCATCAGATAATGTATTTTAGAAATATGTCAGCTTGTTGCTGCTAACAGTTTCTTAATAGAACGTGCTATGCCACAGTTATAGTTTTAATGACAATGTTCAAAGATAAGATGTTTCAGCATAACTGTCGGCACAATACCTTCCAAAACAAAGCAATTTTGCCCCTGTTGTTTTAGGTGGATATCGGAAATGGATTTACTGGACTTCCATTTGGAATCGAGGCAGACCTGGCTGAAGAAGTCGACCTCTCCGAGTTTTTCCTTGACGAGACGGATTATTCAGATCCTGGTCTATGGCCGATTGACCAGGCTGACGGCCTGATGCCAGAGGAATGTTTAACAGATGTAAGGGAGATGGTGGGGGAGGAAGACGAGTTTTCTGAGGGAGAAGTCGTTGTCATACGGATACATTTCATTACTATAAAGGAGTTTATAGTTCCAAAACGTAAATTAATGGCTTTCTTTGAGGCTTTACTGGGCCAATAAATAAATAATGTTTTTCAGGTTTCTGAAATGGTCTTTGGTCCATGAGCGAATACCTAGTGGTAAAGACTAGCACTTTAAATATTTAGTGTTTAGCCTGCAGAAAATGAATACTGGACGTCGTTTTTGCTTCTTTGGGTCTATATGCGGTCGTTATTGACACTGTTCGTAATGTTCGTAATGAAATTATCCGGTCCTTTACGTATTCATTTCATTATTTAAGCACTCACTCATTTTCTCTTCTTGAGTAATGTTCTTTCAAGCATGTTACGTAGCGCGAAGGACTCATACATCGTTAAGGAAGGACGCCCCTCAGCTAAGCGAATGTCATTCAGATTTTATTTGAGACGACTTACAATTAACTTTCGCAAGATGTCCACTGTTTCGATTATAAATTGAAGGATTAATGTTGAAGCTGAAATAATTTTAACTTTTGATTTAAATAGGTATTTATTTTCTTCTGTGTACATTTTGCGCTACAACAGGACTATGAGATTTTGGGAATAGAAAGATGGCTACTCTGTCTTGACATCTAACACAACCACTATCAACAACTGCTGCGTTACCAGTGTCTCAGCTATGTGTATTAAATACACACCTGTTTAACTTTTGCCTCGTTGTAGATATTAGTAGATCGTCTCAATCTATAGTGAAGGCTTATGGAGCAAAGTCGATCGTATTTCCGAAGTTTCAATTATCATCGAGGTATAGGCATTAACTTACTTTAACGTAATTTAAAAACTGGAAGTATAATATTTTTCTTTTTGCCAGAACAGCAGATCACTCTGATACGAATTTAATGACGTACATCTTTTGTGGGTCTGACAAGAGATTACGGAGTGTTGTTTGCAGAATACGGGGATTTTTGTGCTGCTGAGCAGCGGTCGTTTGAATACCTTTGCCCCTGGAAGTTCACAACACTGCGCAGTGAATCTTGAGCTATCGGGCAGAGTAGCAAAGTGAGTCATGAGAGTTAGGTTTCACCAAAGCTTAAACGTGTTCTGCACCAAAGAGAATCTTCTGTCGTTGAAAAGTCATTTAGTCGTCTGTAAGAACGGGATAATTTATTTTTTCACTTCGCATATCACTCTACAAGGCGTTCCAAATACGTGTCAGCTGGTGATCGCTAAGAAACGTTTCTCAATGTCATGATTGTTATAGAATGAATTTTTCGCTCTACAGTGGAGTGCGTGATGATTTGAAACATCCTGATGGATTAAAACTGTGTGCCAGACAGGAACTCGGAATCGCGATATTTGCCTTTCGCGGACAAGTGCTCTACTGACTTTTTTTTCTTATTTTATTATATTTATTTATTTTCGTATCGTCGATTTGTTAGAGCAACAGTCAGCTACAGGATGGAGCAGACAAGGTGGGCAGCGGTCCAATCCCGAGGCCTGGCCACGATGCCTCCCTCTTCCCATCGCCATGTTGCACTCTCATACTGCTCATATTAATTTACTTATTACATTTACTTCATTTTTTGTGCACATCTAAGCAAAGGGAAAACGGTGAAAACTAGTGCACCCATTCCGAACCCTGGAAATCCCACAAGGTGATGCTCGTTGGCAGGTGGGCCGAATCAAAGGGGTAGCCGCGTCATGCTTCATTCCGAATAGGAGGGCACCTGGAGCACCTGCTGCGCCGGGAACACGCCAACTAAGTAGAGACGTGGTAAGAACGCTGTTGAGATAATAACGGGTACTGCGCGCAACCTCCACATGTGCGGTCTGCAAGTATTGCCAAAACTCAGTGCGCGAGCGATGAGCATTTAAATATAGATATTGCCAAAGTCCAGCCCCTTCTCCAAAGAACCACTGGAGTCTTTGTTGCAGGAAAATATTCCACCGCTGGGTAAAGTTAGGACTCAGGATCAGTAACATGCGACGCACTCGTAGAAAACAAAGGACTATTTGTCGCCCCCACAACCAGACCACCACATAGGCATTAACACTGACTGAACTATACAAGCAAGACTCACGACCCGCCCTCACATCTTTACTTCCGCCAGTAGTTCATCTTATACCTATCAGACTTTGAAAATCTCCTGCATACCTTGCAGGACTAGCAGTGCTGGAAGAGAGGGTATTGTGGAGACATTGTTTAGCCACAGCCTGGAGGAATTTTGACACAGCAAACTGCCCATGTTTCAATCCTGGTTCGGCACGCACTTTTAACCTCTCAGTAAGTTCAGTAGTTGTCATAATTTGCAAACAGAGGTCTACAGTAACAAGGGTTTTAAGCGAGAATAAAATGGGCGAGTTAAGTGCGGTCCGGCAGCGGTAGCCCAGCGGTTCTAGGCGCTTCAGTGCGGAACCGCGCGACTGCTACGATCGCTGGTTCGAATCCTGCATCGGGAATGGCTGTGTGTGATGTCCTTAGGATAGTTAGGTTTAAGTAGTTGTAAATTCTAGGGGAGTGATGAGCTCAGATGTTTAGTCCCATAGTGCTCAGAGCCATTTGAACCATTTGAAGTTAAGTGCGGCCTTGGATAGAAGACCGAGACAGTTGTTGTGCCATTTAACACTCCTGACTGCTGTGTCCGAAGCAACAGCTCACAGAGCTGCGGAAAAACTCACAGAGAAAAGTTTCAAAGTAACGGTAGTGCAACTACTTCAGACACTGTCGTTGGACATCAGTAGTGCAACTGGCTGCTGCAGTGTGTGCATATGACGACGAATGTAATGAAAGGCTCTTTTATTCTGACGAAACACACCCGCAGTTAACAGAAAACGTGAATACGCAGAAGGAACTCGCTGTAGTTCCCTTCAATTATGGCAGCAGCCTGTTATTGACGTGAAAACCGGAATGTGATGTGCGATTAGCGCAGTATGATATTCTTCCATCAATCCTTAACTTCGGGTAGATGTCTCAACAATTTACAGCGATCTTTCTTCGGAGAACTAACACTAACGAAAAGACCAACGGGTGTTTCACGCAGGGGAATGTTGGAGCTAATACTCCCAACGTGTCTACGACACAATACCAAGGGAAGGTTTCGATGACGGATTGGTCGGCTGGAATAGTCGTTTACGGCTTTGGATCCATGTGGTTTTTCTCTGTGAGACATGTTAAAAGAGAAGCTGTACGCAAACAACACTCACGCTCTCGAAGAGTGTTTGACAATGTGTTTTGAGGGTGTCAGGCTGCAGCAGCTAATTCTCTGCAGACGAGGTCTCCCTTAATATCGCAAAAATCATACACAGACACATGAACAGTATTTTATGTAATAAATAGATTATCACCACTAATTAATGTGTGATATGATCAGGACTCAGCAAACAAGGCACAATAGGGCGAATTTTTGGATGTAAAGTCTGAAATGCAGAAAGCACCTTTTTGACCTTTACCAACAGACGATTTATGCAAATTTTGTTCGTGATGCAATATCAAGTTGAAAATAAACAGACCAACCACTTAAAGTACATTCCGCATTTTCATTCAGTAGTATGTTATGGTATAATTATCTATTGTAACCCGTCAGCTGGGTAGAAGGAGCTCAGGATATAAAAAAAAGAAACAGAGAAAATAATGTGCGACTTTCACCCACAACTCCATTGTAGGTTTCTCTTCAAAGAGTTATGTATTTTAAGCCGACAGAATCTGTATTCACTGAAGACACAGGTCATCAATAATTCTTCGAAGTTTGGGAAGAGTAGTAATGTCCACAGATATGACACAAGAGGAAAAATATGACCTTCGTTACTCATTACTACAGCCCTACAGCTTTACATCCTGAAGGGCGTGCTTCTGAATATCCAGTCAAGAACCAAGAGAACTTATTCAAACAGAAATTACGAATGCATTGTTATTGCAAACAGATGACACAGTGTTATTGTGTGTGTACATTCTTGCTTGTTAGTTGCACGATTACGTAATGACTATAAGGCTCACATACTTAGAATATTTACCAGTACTGCTAATGAGATTTTAATGCAACATTTTGGTTTACTTGAAAATACATTCTGAATTAAAGTACTTTCTGGGAGATACCAGATGACACAGTGGTTAGTTAATGTGACAGATACACGATTTTATCACGACGCTACTAATGCAGGGGGGTACACGCCTACTTTGTGTACCATGTGTTTGGCAAGCACAAGGAGCCCTAGCTAATATGGTATTTGCTTATACAATTTTACACGTCGGTACCATATTCCTCTAACACATAAATTACATAGCTATCTGATCGTTTAACTGAGACAAACTTTTTTACTGCGGCAGTGACAGATGTTTATGTAATTACACCGTTGGATAACTTCACACTTACGAAATTGTATTTTGTCTGTAGTTTGTGAACTGTTCATATTTTTTTGGTACCATTGTGATACTATGAGAGCTTTGAATGATGTATTTGGTAAGGGAGAATGATTTTAAAGTACGTTTGAGGTAGATGACGCTATTTAAATGAGCAGAGAATTTTTTTAGGTTTTGAAATTATTGCAGGAAGCTACGACGTTTTTGAGATTTGACTGAGGTGTTATGATGTTATTTTTACGACGACGATGTGTATTATTGTATCACAATGCCGGCGAAAATTTTTTGGACACTGTTATATTTACAGGATTTTGTTTCTACACTTTTGTAACGCTAATTCTTGACCTGTGAAATTTTGTATATGAGACTGCCACTGTAGCGGAAACTGCTGTTGTAAATATTTCGTTAAGAAAGGTAAGTGATCTTGACGTAATGCGTTTTTGGCGCCCAGCTGAGAGGTAGTCGTCTGACAAAAGAAAGCCGTTAGGTGGAGAAAAAAAGAGGCCTATTCCGCCGCTAATGACATTCCTTTGTAGAAAGCATCGCAAATCGACATGATCGAACTTGAAAACATATGATTACACTGTGGAGTTCTTAATTTATGTCTATAGACCTGATTATGACTACTGTCTCTCTAGTTGAGAGATTTTTCTACTAACTTATGAAATGCCTCATGACTACTGAACGATATTCTTATGCTTTACTTTGTACATAGTTGCTTATTTCATTTGATATCTGGTTCCCAGCTGTGTTGCAGCATTGCTTTTATAAAATAAAATGCATTTGCTAATGTGAACACTTTCTGTCAACGGATCTATTAAATAATAATTTTGTAATCCACATTCTTTAAAAAAGGAGCACTTGGAAAGGAAAGAACAATAAGAAGGGACTAGTAACAGTAACTGGACACATAATTTTCTTTTCAAGTACATGGTAATAATTTTTTTTTACAATAAGTTGTTGTGGTGCACCACTTTAATTACATAGACATTAAGATGTGAATAGACATTTCCCTTACCTGCATTGTTGTCTTTAGTGTACTATTTTTTCTGCTTGAGCTATGTCATGTTTCGGTATAAGTTACTGCTGTTTGCCAGGCATAGTGTTACTGAATTTGACTTTGTGTTACTCTTCTAAGCTAGTTTGACTACAGTTTTATTTTTCTTGTTTGCTGCACAGTGCCTTATATTAGTTGTAGTACTGCAATTGCTTTGCCTATTTAAAAATTTTTGTCCTTGATGTTTGTGTTAATTGTTTTATGCTGCTGCATTGCCTCGTCCCTTAGTTTAGCATCTGAGCTCAGTAGATTTAAGTTAACTCAAGAGGGGGTAGACTATAAGAGAATGAGTTGCGATGAATTGGGAGAAATGCATTGAGAAGTTATACGAAAAAAGTACAGAAAGCAGGTATAGGTAGAATTTTCTTGGAAATAAATGATGAGGTAAGATAATGAAAAATAAATAATGACGTAAGAAAAATGTGAATATATAAATACAGAAAGCATGCTTGGATAGGATTTTTTTGGTGGAAACAAAGGTTGAAATAAGACGAAAGATGTACGGAATGAAGTTTTGGGTTGGACTGCAGTACCAAATGTTACACTGAAAACGAACCCTGTCCTTTCCTTTTGTGTTATCCCACTATGTGTTTGTCTACCCTTGTGTATTTGTTTTCTTCCTGTCTCTGTGTAGTTTCATAGAATTTTTTCTTCTAATATTAAGCTACATTCACTATGATGAGGAATACTGTTCTCCTCAAATATAATTGGCATTAATAATATGTTATTTTCTTTGTAAAGATGCTTAGACATTATTTATTCTGTTTTGTTTTAATGCTCATGAGTGAAGTTGATGTTTCAATAATTATTCTGATCTTTCATGTATTTACTTATGTCATAATTCCTGTAACACTGATGTATATGTCTATTTCGATTCTTTTGTAAAGCCTGTACTACAAATGTTATCTGTATTGTTATGTTCTTTAATGACGTATTTTGTACCTTTGTAATTGTATTCTCATGTTATAACAATTTAATTGACACCAGTTCATCAAATTAAGTAACTTATAAGCATTCATTTCACTGCACACATTTCTGTTGGTCATAGTAATGCACAATATGAGAGAAGTTGGGACTGTTAGTGTTTGCACGTGTGTTACTAATTCAGCAAGGGACTGGATAACAGCATTGCTGGTTCTAAGGACAATTCCAAAAAACTTTGTGAGTGCACAAGTATTGATTATGGACTTGCTATATTCTCTGCAAGACTTTTCGATGGTGATTGTGCACCCGCACAGTCACAACAGATGGCTGCTGGCCATCTCTACCAGGACTACAGTGGGTCTGCACCTCTGGTGGCCCACCAATACTGTAATATCTACCAGGACTACAGTGGGTCTACTCTGTGATCACCTACCTACCAATCTTCTTCAAAACGTCGAATGACTCTGCTGTGGGTTTGCTCTGTTGTGGTCCATTACCTGTCAGCATGTCAAGAGTCAGCACTGCCTTTCAGTTGGAAGGACAACACTACTTCTTCAAGATTGCATGGAAATCCACTACTTCTGTGTGCATTCTCTTTTACTAATGAGACTTTGTGAAAAACAAAAACTGTAATTACTATTATGATGAATGATCAGGACTATCTTTATGGACTGTGAGAAAATTTTAGCTTTTGACCAACATTGTATTAATAAGTGTGTGCATTTGATATCTTTCTTACTGTAATTATGAAAAAAAATTTTCAAATCTGTATTGGCCACTGCCCAAAAAAATTTGTAAATTTTTTTGTGGGGAGCGTGGGGGCTATGTAAGTAGGCTGTTTATGTTTTCTTATTGGCAACGTTACGTAGCGCTCTATATGAAAACCACTGGCTGTGCTGTGTGCAGTCTGTGGCTAGTTTGCATTGCTGTCTGCCATTGTAGTGTTGGGCAGCGGCAGCTGGATGTGAACAGCGCGTAGCGTTGCGCAGTTGGAGGTGAGCCGCCAGCAGTGGTGGATGTGGGGAGAGAGATGGCGGAGTTTTGTAATTTGTCATGAACTGCTATATATATTATGACTATTAAGGTAAATACATTGTTTGTTCTCTATTAATATCTTTTATTTGCTAACTATCCCTATCAGTAGTTAGTGTCTTCCGTAGTTTGAATCTTTTATTTAGCTGGCAGTAGTGGCGCTCGCTGTATTGCAGTAGTTCCAGTAACGAAGTTTTTTGTGAGGTAAGTGATTTGAAACGTCATACCAACAAATACGCGTTAGTTTCAGCACATACATCGTTCGGTTGGAAACCTGTAGGTGTCTGGAAACAAACCAAACAGGATGAGATACACGGTGAACTCACAGTAGTTCTGAGTACATTAATGTTATGTGTATATAACTGACAGAAGACTGAGAGTGATAGTACAGCACAAGCAGAAGTGCAAACTAAATGAAAGGTGGGAAGAAAAATGTTCGCAACGCCAAGACATGCTTATGTTTTGTCAGTGGAACGGTGGTGCGAACAGATGCGAGGAAAAACCGATGCCAACTAAAAACAGAAAGAACGATAGGTAGTAACTTATTTACATAAAAACCGAGATACGTATCAAAACAAAAGTATAGCGTAACTGTATCAGTATAGAGTCCAATGACGTGTCTTAAAATGGAAAAATGCCGAACGCGTCTGTGAACATAAAATACAATGCAGCGACAGAAGGCGTTTTTTACTTACAAAACAAGTACGCTGTTTAACATTCGATGTGATGCACATATAAGAGTGCAGACTCTCTCTCTCTGTCTCTGAGGGATGAGCTGTCATTATGAATAAATTAAGCATCAAACAAGCAAATTCGAATAAATATTCAGGAGACATTAATCATCTGCTGCAACAAACTATTATTCATAATAAAAAGCATAAAAAACTTACATATATGCAAAAGAATTAAAACATGACTTACTTTCTGCCTAATTCTTGTAGGACACTTGTTTTTGAAACAGTAATGTCTTGAATTAAAGTGCACCTTTCACCACAAATTTTAGGTTTCTCAACATTTCATTGCAAAAAAACTTTACCAACAAGAACGCGCTTTCGAGCTGTTCAAAATCTGCTGGCATTTAGTAGCAGCATTTATTCATAGGACATATGATTAATGAGCTGCTGATTCAATTCGTCTCCTAGAATGGCTACCCACCATTTGTGCACTCATGTTCAGAAGAATCAGAACACCTTCAACGACTAGAGATAGGACGATCATAGTCTCATGGAATGTACATTAGTATGTTGACAGGGGTTGTTTTGGGGAAGGAGGCCAGACAGCGAGGTCATCGGTCTCATCGGATTAGGGAAGGATAGGGAAGGAATTCGGCCGTGCCCTTTCAAAGGAACCATCCCGGCATTTGCCTGAGGCGATTTAGGGAAATCACGGAAAACCTAAATCAGGATGGCCGGACGCGGGATTGAACCGTCGTCCTCCCGATTGCGAGTCCATTAGTATGTTCTGTAGAAATGATTAGCATTTGAGTCACCTCAGTTCAGAATGTGTCCTGTTGTCTAAGAGGCACACGTTCTGCCATTGGCCCTAATAACTTGTTCCATGCTCGATGGCATTGACGTGCATTAGGTGCGAATGGCGTCCTTTGGTGTAGCCATCCGTGCTGCAGTCACCTGCTTCCAAAGTTCATCTCTGGTGGTTGGCAATTGGGCACAGGGCGGCACCTTTCGTTTCACCACATCCCACAGTTTTCCAATTGGCAAGAAGTCTGATGATCTGACAGGTCACTGCAAAAGCGGAACATCCTGTGGTGCTAGGAAAACACGAGATCGCGCATCAACATGTGATCTTGCATTGTCTTGCTGAAAAATGGCATCTGGGTTGTTGTGAAGAAAGGGTATGGCAATGGTTCGCAGGGTGTCATTGTCGTAGATCACACTGGTCACAGTTCCCTGGACACACACCAGTTGTGGTTTGTGGCTGTGCCAAATACTACCCCCACCACAAGGCCTTGAGTTGGCGCTGATTGTCTTGTTTGAATGCAGTCAGTGTGATGCCGCTCCCCCTATCTGCGGCACAGCAAAATGCGCCAACATTTTCAAACAAACACAAGCTGGATACGACAGAATACACTACCTGATGCCATTTCCACCTAGCATGTTCCTCTACATTCGTCAAGCGTAGGTGGAGACGTGGACGACGAGCAAGTAACCGATGCCTTAATAAACGGCGACGGACTGTCATCCCTGGTAGTGTACGATGTGTTACACTGTTCCACCGTTGCGCTGGAGCAGATCTGTCCTGCAATGCCATTTGGATGAGGCGTGAATCCCCTCGGGGCCTGTGGTCTGTTCTGGTGCGACCTGACCCGTCTCGTCGTGTTCTACGGTCTTCTGTGAACCCTTCTGCACACACCAGCTGCACTGCCGAAACACTTCATTCGAAACATTTCTTGGATGGATGCATCTCAGTCTTTCATGCCAATAATGCGCCTTCTTTCAAACTCACTGATTTGACGGTACAGTCCGAGCATACATCTGCAAGGCGTCCGGCAGCTCTGCTCAAGTCACACTGATCCATTACCTACGGTTTACAGCGACAACGAGAGCTGCAGGGAAATTTTACAGGCAGGTGGTGTCGTGCCGCGATATCGATGCTGATCTTGAAGCTGCAGGGCGACATGGATCAAATTCCACTCATTTCTGCAGAACATACTGTTGTACGTATCCTGTGAGTATCAGCATCCTAACTCGATTCGTTCACGGTGTTCTGTTTCTTCTGAAAGTGAGTGTAATTACAGTTCAATCCTGAAACTGGTTTCGGAGTTTCAAAAATAAACTTAACATACACCGTTGAGTATATACGATGCTGAGTTCAACGCTGCCTGTCTTTAGCTTGGTTTCGGCTTGTAACTTAGCAAGTCGTCTCACTTTTCGGGCTGGTAAAGAAGTTTTAGGGAAAATAGTTGGTAAAACTTTTTCAGTAAGTTTCCGAGTTGCTTCATGCACACACATTAATCTCTCCCTTATTCAGACCCCAGTCTATATGAATTCTGAACTTTACACATCTTATTAACAAAGTAACCACCAGGTTAATGAGCCCTGCAGTAAAGAAAAAGCATAAGGGCCTCTCAACTTGAGGCGAATGTTGTTGTTTTGAACGCCATGTTCCACTCACGTGCTGCATGCAAACAGAACGACCACGACAGCCAAAATGACGTCACATATACACCAAGGCTCGTGAACTGTAGGTTACTCTTCCAGACTGTGGTGGTTTCGACCCTTTTGTAGGTGTCGCAGGTAGTGCGGGACTTGCGACCAAGCATTTTTGTACCGTGGGTTTTCCGACCAGAGCCACCTGTTGATTTGCACCAGTTGTCCACCAGCAGCGGAAGTGTTGCCACCGTCAGTATGGCAGTGCCCTCGCCACAGCCCTTGTTCCCGTATACATCCATAGGGCTAAGCTATTTAAATTCTATATAGGGCCGGTAATGAAAATAATTACGACAAAAGGGAAGGTATGCCTTCTGGAGGTTAGTTACCACTACCGGGTACACAGAAAATGTGATGCTTATACGAACTGCTCGTGCATGAATTCCGAACATGGTGAGTGACGAGGCTGTTTAAAAATTGCAAATGGCAGAATAATGGGTGAACAGTGACGTTCCTGCTCATCTCACAAAGCAGATTTGCATTTTAAGAAAGGAATGTGTAAGTGCAGGAAAAGAGTCCACGAAGAAAACACAGTGCTTGTTTTCCAAATTTTGTAAGAAGGGATTTCAAGATTTGAAAGACAAAGTTTTAATTTCGACATATGCAGCCCAAATTATGACAACAGCAAGACTGCATTGTGTAAAGCCAGAAGGCATATTCTTGGGACGACCAAAAACTCTGGCACTAGTTCACAGATTCAACTGAGCGAAGACGTTTTGAAACTGACTGGAGGTAACAGTTTTTTGAAAATCGACGATGGCTCCGTTTTTGACAAAATAATCCTGGTGTTGCATGGTATAGAAGCTGGGACAATTCTGTGTGAAAATGGAACTATTCTTCCGCGGGGGGAGGGGGGGGGAGGAGGCATCGAAGTCACAGAAGAAGGGACTTCCTGCTTTATTTATTTTGCTCCCAAACAAAAGTCAAAAAACATAGTCCATGCTGCTGTGGTTATAATTAATGGAGAAAATGCCCAGTGGAGAAAAGGTAATGAAGTTAACTGACTACATGTCAATCACTACACGGAACATGCTAGTATAGCAGTTGAAATGTTGAATGTTTTTAAGCAGCGGGGCAGAACCACGAATTCTGTCGAACTGTGGGGTACAGTACGAAAGTATACTCCCTAATAAATCAAATACATCTGAACGTATGAAGGAGGAAGCAGTAAATGCTAAATTTGAAATGAAAGAACAATTTCACTGCCCTGCCCCTTCATGACAAAAAAAGATACATAGATTTAAACAAAACGTAAAATGATATTGCAATAACGAGATGGGTGACATCAGAGGATGTTCAAATTATGGATTTGTTATAAAAAAATTGAGTGAGAATTTAGAATTGATAAAATAAGATGAGAAGTTTAATCATTTTATCGAGTAATGTTGACTCACCATGTTAGCCGAGAGCGCTAATGTGGTGCTTCCTGGTCTCGGGGAGGCGCGCTTGCCCACGATCAAATCCACCTGGCAGATTAACGACGAGGGTCAGTATGCTGGCCAGCCTGGATGAGGTTTTTAGGCAGTTTCCCACACCCCACTCGATGAATAATCTACATCTACATCTACATCTACATTTATACTCCGCAAGCCACCCAACGGTGTGTGGCGGAGGGCACTTTACGTGCCACTGTCATTATCTCCCTTTCCTGTTCCAGTCGCGTATGGTTCGCGGGAAGAACGACTGTCTGAAAGCCTCTGTGCGCGCTCTAATCTCTCTAATTTTACATTCGTGATCTCCTCGGGAGGTATAAGTAGGGGGAAGCAATATATTCGATACCTCATCCAGAAACGCACCCTCTCGAAACCTGGCGAGCAAGCTACACCGCGATGCAGAGCGCCTCTCTTGCAGGGTCTGCCACTTGAGTTTGTTAAACATCTCCGTAACGCTATCACGGTTACCAAATAACCCTGTGACGAAACGCGCCGCTCTTCTTTGGATCTTCTCTATCTCCTCCGTCAACCCGATCTGGTACGGATCCCACACTGATGAGCAATACTCAAGTATAGGTCGAACGAGTGTTTTGTAAGCCACCTCCTTTGTTGATGGACTACATTTTCTAAGGACTCTCCCAATGAATCTCAACCTGGTACCCGCCTTACCAACAATTAATTTTATATGATCATTCCACATCAAATCGTTCCGCACGCATACTCCCAGATATTTTACAGAAGTAACTGCTACCAGTGTTTGTTCCGCTATCATATAATCATACAATAAAGGATCCTTCTTTCTATGTATTCGCAATACATTACATTTGTCTATGTTAAGGGTCAGTTGCCACTCCCTGCACCAAGTGCCTATCCGCTGCAGATCTTCCTGCATTTCGCTACAATTTTCTAATGCTGCAACTTCTCTGTATACTACAGCATCATCCGCGAAAAGCCGCATGGAACTTCCGACACTATCTACTAGGTCATTTATATATATTGTGAAAAGCAATGGTCCCATAACACTCCCCTGTGGCACGCCAGAGGTTACTTTAACGTCTGTAGATGTCTCTCCATTGAGAACAACATGCTGTGTTCTGTTTGCTAAAAACTCTTCAATCCAGCCACACAGCTGGTCTGATATTCCGTAGGCTCTTACTTTGTTTATCAGGCGACAGTGCGGAACTGTATCGAACGCCTTCCGGAAGTCAAGGAAAATGGCATCTACCTGGGAGCCTGTATCTAATATTTTCTGGGTCTCATGAACAAATAAAGCGAGTTGGGTTTCACACGATCGCTGTTTCCGGAATCCATATTGATTCCTACATAGTAGATTCTGAGTTTCCAAAAACGACATGATACTCGAGCAAAAGACATGTTCAAAAATTCTACAACAGATCGACGTCAGAGAGATAGGTCTATAGTTTTGCGCATCTGCTCGACGACCCTTCTTGAAGACTGGGACTACCTGTGCTCTTTTCCAATCATTTGGAACCTTCTGTTCCTCTAGAGACTTGCGGTACACGGCTGTTAGAAGGGGGGCAAGTTCTTTCGCATACTTTGTGTAGAATCGAATTGGTATCCCGTCAGGTCCAGTGGACTTTCCTCTGTTGAGTGATTCCAGTTGCATTTCTATTCCTTGGACACCTATTTCAATGTCAGCCATTTTTTCGTTGGTGCGAGGATTTAGAGAAGGAACTGCAGTGCGGTCTTCCTCTGTGAAACAGCTTTGGAAAAAGGTGTTTAGTATTTCAGTTTTACGCTTGTCATCCTCTGTTTCAATGCCATCATCATCCCGGAGTGTCTGGACATGATGTTTCGAGCCACTTACTGATTTAACGTAAGACCAGAACTTCCTAGGATTTTCTGTCAAGTCGGTACCTAGTATTTTACTTTCGAATTCACTGAACGCTTCACGCATAGCCCTCCTTACGCTAACTTTGACATCGTTTAGCTTCTGTTTGTCTGAGAGGTTTTGGCTGCGTTTAAACTTGGGGTGAAGCTCTCTTTGCTTTCGCAGTAGTTTCCTAACTTTGTTGTTGTACCACGGTGGGTTTTTCCCGTCCCTCACAGTTTTGCTCGGCACGTACCTGTCTAAAACGCATTTTACGATTACCTTGAACTTTTTCCATAAACACTCAACATTGTCAGTGTCGGAACAGAAATTTTCGTTTTGATCTGTTAGGTAGTCTGAAATCTGCCTTCTATTACTCTTGCTAAACAGATAAACCTTCCTCCCTTTTTTTATATTCCTATTAACTTCCATATTCAGGGATGCTGCAACGGCCTTATGATCACTGATTCCCTGTTCTGCACTTACAGAGTCGAAAAGTTCGGGTCTGTTTGTTATCAGTAGGTCCAAGATGTTATCTCCACGAGTCGGTTCTCTGTTTAATTGCTCGAGGTAATTTTCGGATAGTGCACTCAGTATAATGTCACTCGATGCTCTGTCCCTACCACCCGTCCTAAACATCTGAGTGTCCCAGTCTATATCTGGTAAATTGAAATCTCCACCTAAGACCATAACATGCTGAGAAAATTTATGTGAAATGTATTCCAAATTTTCTCTCAGTTGTTCTGCCACTAATGCTGCTGAGTCGGGGGGTCGGTAAAAGGAGCCAATTATTAACCTAGCTCGGTTGTTGAGTGTAACCTCCACCCATAATAATTCACAGGAAATATCCACTTCTACTTCACTACAGGATAAACTACTACTAACAGCGACGAACACTCCACCACCGGTTGCATGCAATCTATCCTTTCTAAACACCGTCTGTGCCTTTGTAAAAATTTCGGCAGAATTTATCTCTGGCTTCAGCCAGCTTTCTGTACCTATAACGATTTCAGCTTCGGTGCTTTCTATCAGCGCTTGAAGTTCCGGTACTTTACCAACGCAGCTTCGACAGTTTACAATTACAATACCGATTGCTGCTTGGTCCCCGCATGTCCTGACTTTGCCCCGCACCCGTTGAGGCTGTTGCCCTTTCTGCACTTGCCCGAGGCCATCTAACCTAAAAAACCGCCCAGCCCACGCCACACAACCCCTGCTACCCGTGTAGCCGCTTGTTGCGTGTAGTGGACTCCTGACCTATCCAGCGGAACCCGAAACCCCACCACCCTATGGCGCAAGTCGAGGAATCTGCAGCCCACATGGTCGCAGAACCGTCTCAACCTCTGATTCAGACCCTCCACTCGGCTCTGTACCAAAGGTCCGCAGTCAGTCCTGTCGACGATGCTGCAGATGGTGAGCTCTGCTTTCATCCCGCTAGCGAGACTGGCAGTCTTCACCAAATCAGATAGCCGCCGGAAGCCAGAGAGGATTTCCTCCGATCCATAGCGACACACATCATTGGTGCCGACATGAGCGACCACCTGCAGATGGGTGCACCCTGTACCCTTCATGGCATCCAGAACCTTTCCACATCTGGAATGACTCCCCCCGGTATGCACACGGAGTGCACTTTGGTTTTCTTCCCCTCCCTTGCTGCCATATCCCTAAGGGGCCCCATTACGCGCCTGACGTTGGAGCTCCCAACTACCAGTAAGCCCACCCTCTGCGACTGCCCGGATCTTGCAGACTGAGGGGCAACCTCTGGAACAGGACAAGCAGCCATTTCAGGCTGAAGATCAGTATCAGCCTGAGACAGAGCCCGAAACCGGTTCGTCAGACAAACTGGAGAGGCCTTCCGTTCAGCCCTCCGGAATGTCTTTCGCCCCCTGCCACACCTTGAGACGACCTCCCACTCTACCACAGGTGAGGGAGCAGCCTCAATGCGGGCAGTATCCCGGGCAACCACAGTCGTAGTCCGATCGGGGGATGCGTGGGACGAGCTGGCCGTCCCCGACAAACCCCCATCCGGACCCCCACAGTGATGCCCATTGGCAACAGCCTCAAGCTGTGTGACCGAAGCCAACACTGCCTGAAGCTGGGAGCGAAGGGATGCCAACTCAGCCTGCATCCGAACACAGCAGTTGCAGTCCCTATCCATGCTAAAAACTTGTGCAAAGAACGTCTGAACTAATCTACAGAGAGCGCAAACAAAACGACACAAAATTGAAGCGGTTATTAAAATACAAGATTGCCTAGTAAATGCAGTAATGCTGCCACTTGTGCACTGCTGACACACTGCTCGGCGGCGGAAGGAGACTACGCGATTTAACACTATTCGAGTACTAAAACGTGATGCTACAACTCTCAAATACTATAATACGCCCGAAATTTATGAATTAAACAATGCAAGTACCAAAAACACGCAAAGAAATTAAGAATTAAACTATGTAACAAATGAGTGAGCTAGGAGTATACGACTTGCTGCTGCAGCTGCTTATCCAACGGCGGCAGGGAGCACACTGACTGTGACCAACCGACAGTGGCCGTTCAAAACAAAAACAGATGACAGACGACTACGCGAATTTACACTATTCAGGTACTAAAACGCGATGCTACAACTCTCAAATACTATAATACGCCCGAAATTTATGAATTAAACAATGCAAGTACCAAAAACACGCAAAGAAATTAAGAATTAAACTATGTAACAAATGAGTGAGCTAGGAGTATACGACTTGCTGCTGCAGCTGCTTATCCAACGGCTAAAAATGAATGTGGGTACTAAGATGTTAAACTGACACATTAAAAGTATTAGACTAGGTTACTGTTTTCTCAGAAACACACTTTAAGATAATAAAATAAATAAACGATGCACGACGAAGAATTATGGAAATGGGAAGGAATTCGATAGAAAGAAGGAAAGAGACAGTAAGCTGATTACAATTTCAAAAAAATTCCGAGATTTATTCTAGAGAAAGAGCTTCGCTAATTGGGCTAGACAATAACGCGTTGGTCCACTTCTGGCACTTATGCAAGCAAGCACTTATTTGTAGGGCATTGATTGAGAGAGCAGTCTTCCTGAGGGATATCGTGCCAAATTCCGTCCAGTTAGCGCGTTAGATCGCCATAATATTATCAGATGGGAGGGCCCTGCCCATAATGCTCCAAACGTTCTCGATAGGGAAGAGATCCAGCGACACTGCTCGCCATGATAAGGTTTGGCAAGCAACACGAAGGCATAGAATAGAAACTGTCGCCGAGTGCGGGCAGGCTTTATTTTGCTGAAATGTAAGCCCAAAATGAGTGACCATTGAGGGCAACAAAACGAGGCACAGAATGACGCTGACGTACCGCTGTGCTGTAAGGATGGCGCGGGTGACAACCAAAGGACTCCTGCTATGAAATACAACGGCAGAACTGCTCGTTGTTGGGCCACATGGCGGGCGACGTGGACGTCGGTACGTCAACGCTCGTTTGAGATCTAGACACGTCTTCGCTGGTCTTTGGGGCCTATTTCGAAGAAGGAGTCATCACTAAGGACAGTTCTACCACAGTTAATGAGATTCCAGGCAGAGTGGCCCGACACCACCGCAGACGGCCTGGTTGGTAAACAAAGGTCAATGGAGGTCGGCGCAAGGGGCGCCGTGAACTCAGCCCCCTCTCTGTGAGCCGCCTAGTAACGGTCTTTGTGATCACTGAAGCGTCAGTTGGACATCGGAGCGATGACAGTGATGAATCCGGGGCTCTGAGGGCCGCTCTGACGATTCCCATTCCTGCCAACATCGTCGAATAGTGGCATCGCTGTTATTCAGATGTTGAAGGATTCGGAGATTACTCCAACCGGCTTCTTTGAATCCAACTAAGCGTCCTCTCTCAAATGCAAACATTTGCGTATATTTTTCATGCGCCTGTCTACGAGGCATAGTTACTGCCTAACTGAGTACATGGTTTTATGCCTTGGTATCGTATGTCCCGTGTTTAATATCTTTTCAGCTGCGCGTCGAAATTGCGCTGCAGCGTCACATATTCATCCATCGGCCACCAAAGACTACGATTATGAATTTTCTCTCGATACAAATATGAATATGAATTTTCGGTCAATTTTCATACTTCCTTTGTAATTCTTTTTTTGTGGCTTAGAGTGTTGTTGTAAGAGATGACGGATGAAGGGAAGAAAGTACCAGTAGTAAACAGGAAACTGCAAGAAATGCATTTTAAAGTAAAAGTGGTTTACCGCCGAATATACATTTAAGTGTTAGGAAGTGTGATGAATGTATTTGTTTGACGATTAGCGTTATATGTAAGTGAACTAAAATCATAAAAACTGCGGCACTAACAGAAACAGGCTTTTGAAATGTGGTGTTAAAGTGCTGACGAGAATATACAATGAAGCAGCACAATAACTGGTATAGGGATGCATATTCAATTACAGAGATACGTAAACAAGCAAAATACGGCGCTGCAGTCGACTACGCTTATATAAGACAACAAGTGTCTGGCGCAGTTGTTGTGTGAGATGCTACAATGGCAGTATATCAAGATTTACATAAGTCTGAATGTTGTGTTATAGTCGGCGCACGAGCGATGGGACACAGCATCTCCGATGTAGCGATGAAGTGGCAATTTTCCTGTATGACCACTTCACGAGTGTACTGTGAATATCAGGAATCCGGTAAAACTCGAAATCTATGACATCACTGAAACCGGAAAAAGATCCTGCAAGAATGGGGCCAACGACGACTGAAGTGAATCGTTCAATGTGACATAAGTACAACCCTTCGGCAAACTGCTGCAGAGGCCCACTCGTGTACCCTTGATGACTTCATTGAAAGGGTACAGTACCGCCCGACATTGAAAATAGGAACAACATTCTTCGTTATTCTTGTCAGTACAACATATTTTTTCTAAGAATAACTCAATTTCAATTAATACAGCAACGCTGGATACCAGTGTGGGAAAGAATGACAATTTATTTATTTAATTGATCACATGTGCACTCCCACAATATAAATCCCTACATCCAGTTTCCTGAGATCTGTGAAATGAATGAATGTATGGTCGTCTTCTAACCGCAGATAGTGAATCTGAATATATGATCATCTTTGAGACGATCCTTTGGCCACCTTTGGTGGAACCAAAGAGATGAAATTTACCGGAGCTTTGAGCGCCTGAAATGTGGCTGACCAATATGGTAGCAAGGTGCTCCCCCACTTCGGCAGAGGTGTGAGAGGACCTGAAGAACGGCCATGTTTCAGCACTCTGCCGCTGGATCTAGTGTTGGTAAGACCTGTCTTAGGTGTGCTCCGTAAAGATAAAAGAGTGGAGACATGGTACGCATGTGAAATACTTAAGAGTAGTTTGGAATAATATTTTCTCTATTTCAGGAACTTTTGTGGGGAGAATTAAATGTCAGGCAGGTAATATTAAGGGGAACATAGTAATCTTCGGAAGTGACCGACGGTCACAATGAAACCACGTGTAGCAATAAGTTGAAATACTGCCGAGTGCTTAAGTTAAGCTGAATTACTAGCGTGTGTACTATAAGTTGGAAATATTTAAGAAATGGCGTGTGCAGGACTTGAAATTAGAGACGAGTACTTCCATGTGGTGAGTACTGTGTGAGTCTCAATCTGTTTATGAGACAAAGGATAAAGAGAAGTACTCGTCCATGGTATCAGTTGAGGACTCGCGTGTGTGATGAATATGTTCTTAATATTACTTTCCGTGTTATGTTTCCGTGTGATGCTTGATTCAAACTATAGTACTCTGAGAGTGAAGCAAGGTGAGTCAGCCGTCTATCCAGCAACGCCACTTGGCTTGCATTGCACAGGAAGACGTGCATATATCCTCCAGAGTTCATAGTAGGAAAGAAAAATTACGAATTGGGGCAATGTCGTGTGAAACTCGGATGAATACTAATTGAAGTGGGAAAGCTGGAAGTGTTGTGATTATAACGTTGTGACTATTCCTTGTGTTGTATTCCATGTTGCAGTGTGGTGTATGTCATGTAATTTAAGTATGTGTGGTTTGCATGGGTGAGTAGCAAGGTAGTTTCAGAGGTAGTGGGTTATGCATGTTCCTTTTGTACCGCTCGGTCTGGAGGAAAGTTTTGTGATGATGGTTGTGAGAGTCGAAGTGTGAGATATAGCAAAAGATCCACCATCCTATCCAGAAAGTGCACTGCAGCATTAAATAATTACGAGACCATTAGATAGAGAATCACCAATGTAAAGCCATGCCCACTGGGTGGAATTTCTCATGTGTTATTGTTGTAGGTTATAGAATTTGTGTGTTTACGTTATAGAATTTATCGGAATAAATAAGATATTGAAAAGAAAAAGATTGGAGACCTTTTCCTTCGAATTGTATGTTGTCATGATATCCAGAATTTATAATGTGTGCGCCATTCATATTCAGTGTGATGGCCACGTGTTGATAAAAGCCAGTAAATAAGAAAGAAAATGTGGTATTGCCAGTGTGTAGTGAACAGTCAGTGTTGTGTAAATTACTAATGGTCAGATGTGCGTTTCCGTTGCGTAATAATCAAACAGGAGAATAAGTTGTAACTTAATTGTGAGTACTAGAGTTCATGTTACTTGAAAAATATGAATGAGCCCACTCGCATGGCAGACCACTCATCTTGCAGGCCTGACTGCTTGATGCCACAGTATGAGCAAGGCATGTGGGTGCCTCTCATCGTGACACAAAGTTTCACGCCTCGCCTGGGCAAGTCAACACCGACACTGGACTCTTGATGAGTGGAAACATGTTGCCTGATCGGACGAGACCCGTTTAAAATTGTACCGAGCGGATAGATGTCTACGAGTATGTAAATAACCTCAAGAATCACCGGACCCTGCAGAGGAGGCTGGTAGAGGCTCGTGGAGACTCTATCGGTGTGGCATGTGTGCAGTTCTAGTGATATGGAGCCCCTGGTACGTCTAGATACGACTCTAACAGGTGACACAAACGTAAACATCCTGTCTGATCACCTCCACCCATTCACGTCCATTGTGCATTCCGACGAACTTGGGCAATTCCAGCAGGACAATGCGAAACCCCACACGTCCAGAATTGCTACAGAGTGGCTCCAGGGAGACTCATCTGATTTTAAACACTTCCACTGCCCACCAAACTTCCGAGACATGAACATTATTGAGCATATCTCGACCCCCTCGTCCTCTTACGGACGTATGGACAGTCCAGCAGGATTCATGGTGTCAATTCCCTCCAGTACCACTTCAGACTGTAGTCGACCCTAAGCCACGTCGTGTTGCAGTACGTCTGCATGCTCACAGAGGCCCTATACGATATTACGCATGTGCCAATTTGTTTAGTAACCCATGAAGATGTGCTGCGGTGATTCAGAAATCAAACAGCTCTAAGCCACAACATGAATAAAAGAAGCTTCGTACGAAGGGCGACCGTCAACAATGGGCCAAGAAGCGCGCTACATAACGGAGGGAACCGAGACCTTACAGCCAGAACACCACCATAACATCAGTAGAATAGACTTAAAGAGCTCGATAATACATAGCTACCGCAGTCCATTACCAACCTATGGTATTAGAAAAGACGACACAGAGAGATTGTGCTGGCAAGATCGAGCCGACGGCAAACTTGTGGCAAATTGTGTTGCTCGAACCACTCTACCACTCTCCTGGCCTTTTCACATAGCGCATACTGTTGTTGAAAAATGCCACAACCGTCAGAAGACATAATCATTATGAAGTCGTGCACGTGGTCTGCAGTCAGTTTATGATATTCATTGGGCGTCATGGTGCCTTACATGTGAATGTTCTCCAGATCACAATGGAACCACCACCAGCTTGTCTCCATCCCGCAGTACAAGTGTCAAGGAACAGCTCACCTAGAAGACGAAGCATTCTTGCCCTAGCATCGGCGTGATGAGGAAGGTACCTGGTTTCATCAGAGCATAGAACGCTCTGGCACTGCGCAAACTCCCAGTGCCGATGGTGAGGTGCCCATTTCAGTCATAGTTGCTTATGTTGTGTTCTTAACATTGATACATGCATCGGTCGTCCTGTAAAAGGAATGAGGAGTTGGTAGGTTGCTGGAGGGAGTTGGCACCACTTCTGCATACACAAGTCAGATATTTCCCGCAAATTCCTGGGAGGGCAGGGGGGGGGGGGAGGCTCTGACACCACGTTCAGTCACATCCCAGATGTGTTCGATCGGGTTCAGATCTGGCGAGTTCGGGAGCCAGCACATTAACTGGAACTCGCCACCGTGTTCCTCGAAACATTCCATCCACACATCAGTGTATACGCGTTCCAATTACTTTGGATCGAATGACACTTCAGCATCACGTAGCATGAGATTACAAGCAAAGCGGTAAAGTGGAGTGTGACAGGAGGACACCGTTATTACACTTGATTTAGGCCCACTGACGTTGCCGCTGTCTTGAAGACTCAGACCTTACTGGAATGGGAAGAGATGTGGTAGTTACAGCACTTCACGAAGATACGACAGTGTACAATAGCACAGGCTCCTATATCTAAAAGTATATTATCTCAAACTGGATTATCTAACCAGCAAAAATCGGAAAACTTTCCATCAAATTGGTACACGGATGTTACCCATCACATCTGTACAGCTTGAAAAGTCTGGTATCTGCATGTTACGTTTCTCACGCAGTTGAACTCTTCGGTACCATCTATGTGATATTTGGGGTACTCAATAATGGAAACGTAGTGGAAAGTCCTTGATACATTATTACTCAATGTTGGAATTTGTCTGCCCACATGCATTACAACAACGCTCTGGCAGTTAAGCACAGCGGAGCACGTTATTCTAGCTAGACTTTTGCAGAAAGTGGACATCCAGCTGCAAACGAGATATGTGGACACCTTTGGGGTTTGTACCAAATGCAACGTTTATCTGTCAAGGCTCAGTATTTTCACGTTCCCTTTACGTCGCGGTTATGGATATATGAAGAACAGTCTTTAAACTATTACAAAACTGCAATGAAGACTATGTCAGTCTGTGCAACGACCGTCAAACATGTTTTGTTGTCATGCAGATGCTAAATAAATATGTGAATAGAAGCGAGCATTCCTTGAGCAGGTTCACCACGCGACACTCGTCAGTGGTGATACTCCCTTGTCTTCTGTCTCGACAATGGTTCTACAGCCGCGGTAAACGTGGAAACACTAATCTGGCGCTAAGCTGTCAGACAAGATGCTTCTGTTCTTGCTTAACGCTGCGCTCGATGGGATCGTATCCCCGGTTCTCTGCTGGTGAGTCGCCGGCAGCTCTCGCAACCTCGCAGACTGGTCACTCTAAACTCCGTTGGCCGGTATCGCTGCGTCACTCGCGCGTTTTGGTCGCAGGCGAGCAGTCGTGTGGATCGCGCGACGTACAGGCACTAACTGGTTTCGCACCGAAATACATGTTTCGGAAAGTCTTTTCCTCCTTTGAGCTTTTTCTCTTTGTAAATCAGTAGTGCTAAGAGTTCGCGATGTAGAAACTGTAACAGAATACATTTGCTGAAACGTGTCTAGTAAAACTACTTAACTACGTTAATCGATAGAAAAGTTAATGTTGTTTCATTTTATTTTTCAGGGTTCACTGGGAGCTCATATTCTCAAATGAAATGTAAGTACCAATTATCCGTGAATAGTAGATGACCACAGTGATCAACGTGGACACAGAGCAGAGGTGGAGGACGAGCAGGGGTGGTTGTGTCACTGGTGACTTGACTGGTGTAGAAGCAGTCAGTAATTGGCACTCACATTAGGGAGATTCTCCTTTAACACCCGACCATATCTGTGTTCCTGCTGATGATAGTTTATTAAAACATGACAGACTTCAGGCAGCTTAACTGGCGTCATGTAATGATCGATGTCGCGAGCACGATCGTATAGGTCTGCAACTCGCGGTCCACGAGATATGTCGGTAGTGTCATCATACACACGGTGTTAACCACTTTAGTAGTAAATAACAACCAGCATGATAGACGGACGTACTTCGTTAAATTGTGATGAAGCATGTTTGACCATATTTTCAATGTCTCTTGTGGCACAGTAAGTACTACATCACAAATTCACACATCCAGTACTGTGTAGGTTACCTGCTTGTCGTACCGTTCACTTATAGTCTGCAAACGCTTAGTGTCGGATCACCAGATAATGCATTTTAGAAATATGCCAGCTTGTTGCTGCTAACAGTTTCTTAATAGAACGTGCTATGCCACAGTTATAGTTTTAATGACAATGTTCAAGGGTACGATGTTTCAGGATAATTGTCGGTACAATACCTTCCAAAACAAAGCAATTTTCCCCCTGTTTTTTTATGTGGATATCGGAAATGGATTTACTGGACTTCCATTTGGAAGAGTATATACTGGACATCGAGGCAGACCTGGCTGAAGAAGTCGACCTCTCCGAGTTTTTCCTTGACGAGGCGGATTATTCAGATCCTGGTCTATGGCCGATTGACCAGGCTGACGGCCTGATGCCTGAGGAATGTTTAACAGATGTATGGGAGATGCTGGGGGAGGAAGACGAGTTTTCTGAGGGAGAAGTCGTTGTCATACGGATACATATCATTACTATAAAGGAATTTATAGTTCCAAAACGTAAAGTAATGGCTTCCTTTGAGTCTTTACTGGGCCAATAAATAAATAATGTTTTTCAGGTTTCTGAAATGGTTTTTGGTCCATGAGCGAATAGCTAGTGGTAAAGACTAGCACTTTAAATATTTAGTGTTTAGTCTTCAGAAAATGAATACTGAACGTCGTTTTTGCTTCTTTGGGTCTATATGCGGTCGTTATTGACACCGTTCGTAATGTTCGCAATGAAATTATCCGGTCCTTTACGTATTCATTTCATTATTTAAGCACTCACTCATTTTCTGTTCTTGAGTAATGTTCTTTCATGCATGTTACGTAGCGCGAAGGACTCATACATCGTTAAGGAAGGACGCCCCTCAGCTAAGCGAATGTCATTCAGATTTTATTTGAGACGACTTATAATTAACTTTCGCAAGATGTCCACTGTTTCGATTATAAATTGAAGGATAAATGTTGAAGCTGAAATAATTTTAATTTTTGATTTAAATATGTATTTATTTTCTTCTCTGTACATTTTGCGCTACAACAGGACTATGAGATTTTGGGAATAGAAAGATGGCTACTCTGTCTTGACATCTAACACAACCACTATCAACAACTGCTGCGTTACCAGTGTCTCAGCTATGTGTATTAAATACACACCTGTTTAAATTTTGCCTCGTTGTAGATATTAGTAGATCGTCTCAATCTATAGTGAAGGCTTATGGAGCAAAGTCGATCGTATTTCCGAAGTTTCAATTATCATCGAGGTATAGGCATTAACTTACTTTAACGTAATTTAAAAACTGGAAGTATAATATTTTTCTTTTTGCCAGAACAGCAGATCACTCTGATACGAATTTAATGACATACATCTTTTGTGGGTGTGACAAGAGATTACGGAGTGTTATTACGCAGAATACGGGGATTTTTGTGCTGCTGAGCAGCGGTCGTTTGAATACCTTTGCCCCTGGAAGTTCACAACACTGCGCAGTGAATCTTGAGCTATCGGGCAGAGTAGCAAAGTGAGTCACGAGAGTTAGCCTTCACCAAAGCTTATACGTGTTCTGCACCAAAGAGAATCTTCTGCCGTTGAAAAGTCATTTAGTCGTCTGTAAGAACGGGATAATTTAATTTTTCACTTCGCATATCACTCTACAAGGCGTTCCAAATACATGTCAGCTGGTGATCGCTAAGAAACGTTTCTCAATGTCATGATTGTTATAGAATGAATTTTTCGCTCTACAGTGGAGTGCGTGATGATTTGAAACTTCCTGACGGATTAAAACTGTGTGCCAGACAGGAACTCGGAATCGCGATATTTGCCTTTCGCGGACAAGTGCTCTACTGACTTTTTTCCTTATTTTATTATATTTATTAATTTTCGTATTGTCGATTTGTTAGGGCCACAGTCAGCTACAGGGTGGAGCAGACAATGTGGGCAGCGGTCCAATCCCGAGGCCTGGCCACGATGCCTCCCTCTTCCCATCGCCATGTTGCACCCTCATACTGCTCATATTAATTTACATATTACATTTACTTCATTTTTTGTGCACATCTAAGCAAAGGGAAAACAGTGAAAACTAGTGCACCCATCCTGAACCCTGGAAATTCCACAAGGTGATGCTCGTTGGCAGGTGGGCCGAATCAATGGGGTAGCCGCGTCATGCTTCATTCCAAATAGGAGGGCACCTGGAGCACCTGCTGCGCCGGGAACACGCCAACTAAGTAGGGACGTGGTAAGAACGCTGTTAAGATAATAACGGGTACTGCGCGCAACCTCCACATGTGCGGTCTGCAAGTATTGCCAAAACTCAGTGCGCGAGCGATGAGCATTTAAATATAGATATTGCCAAAGTCCAGACCCTTATCCAAAGAACCACTGGAGTCTTTGTTGCAGGAAAATATTCCACCGCTGGGCAAAGTTAGGACTCAGGACCAGTAACATGCGACGCTCTCGTAGAAAACAAAGGACTATTTGTCGCCCCAACAACCAGACCACCGCATAGGCATTAACATTGACTGAACTATACAAGCAAGACTCACGACCCGCCCTCACATCTTTACTTCCGCCAGTAGTTCATCTTATACCTACCAGACTTTGAATATCTCCTGCATACCTTGCAGGACTAGCACTGCTGGAAGAGAGGATATTGCGGAGACATTGTTTGGCCACAGCCTGGAGGAATTTTCACACAGCAAACTGCCCATGTTCCGATCCTGGTTCGGCACGCACTTGTAACCTCTCAGGAAGCTCAGTACTTGTCATAATTTGCAAACAGAGGTTTACAGTAACAAGGGTTTTAAGCGAGAATAAAATGGTCGAGTTAACTGCGGTCCGGCAGCGGTAGCCCAGCGGTTCTAGGCGCTTCAGTGCGGAACCGCGCGACTGCTACGATCGCAGTGTAACGCTGGGCGCGTGGCACACGATTCTCCTTAAAGCTTGTACTATGGTAAGTTGACGGGCTTCACCTTATGAGAAAGGATTTTTGTATGCCGCGTGTACCTGAATGGAGGCAAATCAGACTTACACCCATTCTGTAATAACAATGATACGTCAAGCAAGTTCGAAATGCAACTACACGTCAGTACGGACAAAAAACAACACGGGAGATGCTACCAATTTGTTAATAATACGGTCGCCAGCGTAATTAGGCATTAACTGAGTCTCTTCCCTGTACAAGTTGGCAGATATTCGTGCAAAGCAACAAGTAGTAACACTGCATAATATGGTAAATTTTAGAACTAGAAAATCTATTGAACTGATAGTTTCCCTTTCTGTACTGATAGGGAAAAACCATAAATACATAACACTACACTATAATGTTTACTACAAAACTTCGTACTGTCTATTGATCTGATTAAAATCGGGCATAGGTTACCCTAGAAATAGTAATTTTGAGCCACAAACAAAATGTCAATTTAGATAAAGATAAAACACTGATAAGTTTTGGCTTTTATATTGACTTTAACTTTGCTGGTGAAATCAATTTCAAACACTTCAGAATTCAAATGAATAAAAGGGGCAGGGGGGTGGGGAACCCTGAAACTGTTATGATCACTATATTAAAAAAAATGATTACTGAAATTATCAGGCGTTCAAGATTTCCAATATATGAGTTACTACTCTTTTTGTCCTATTTCCAACTCATTTAAATACCTTTATATCTGTCTCGAAATAATTAAACTCCATTACTAAATCAATATTAAAGTTATCTTCCAACTTTGTCAGACCTTCGTTATTCATTTACTGGTTCATTAACAAAACAATTCTTTAAACACCATTCTAACATAGTTAGGTCTGCAGGTAATTATTATTAACACAAACTTTAATTTTTCATCTCGGGACACTCGGATTGCACAACATTTGGAAAGGACCCTATCTAGGTTAGTTGTGAGGATAATTAAATGAAAGGAAAGTTCTGGTAAAATTTAAGTTGTTATTGAACAGTATGGAACAAAATTAACACTGGTCCATACGAATACAGTACTAAAAGTTTCAACCTGCTTGTATCGATGCGGCGGTTGGCGGGCGGCGAGATGGCGAGGCACAGAGCACACATACAACCACAGCTATGGCTCTTGATGTATCGGCACTTTACTTCTTCTTAGCGTCGCAATACTTTTCCGGTTAGTGCCTATGGAATTTTGCCATGCTGTATGGGCGTTGGAACGGCATACCCGAGGCTCAATGAAACCACGTCTTCCATGAGAGCCTCCTCGATCCAGAACGTGTGGCTCAGGCCAATGCCCAACTCCAACTACCACTGCTGAGCCCGTTATGCCGTGCAGTGCCCGTGCGCATTTTCCCGCGCTCGCCTGCCATCCACCTTTTACCGCTCCCTTACAGACAGGGTATTCACCCGAGGTTTTGCATTTTACATATCCTAACACATTGCCTACGTATGGACCAGATGCACAGTTACAATTTTAAACATCTTACAACAGTTTCAACATTTGTTACATTTCAATTCTATTACAATATTGCTTGACATTTGACATAAACATTAATATTCACATTGAAACTTGTTTACAGTTTTCTTAACACAATGACATGAAACAAAAAAAGAAATGAAATCAGAACATTAATTACACAAGTTTACCAAAAAACCGGAGGAAAAAAAATTATATGTACAATAGGACAGAGTCGTCGTTGTTACAGCAGGTTCGAATCCTGCATCGGGAATGGCTGTGTGTGATGTCCATATGATAATTAGGTTTAAGTAGCTGTAAGTTCTAGGGGAGTCATGAGCTCAGATGTTTAGTCCCATAGTGCTCAGAGGCATTTGAACCATTTGAAGTTAAGTGCGGCCTTGGATAGAAGACCGAGACAGTTGTTGTGCCATTTAACACTCCTGACTGCTGTGTCCGCAGCAACAGCTCACAGAGCTGCGGAAAAACTCACAGAGAAAAGTTTCAAAGTAACGGTAGCGCAACTACTTCAGACACTGTTGTTGGACATCAGTAGTGAAACTGGCTACTGCAGTGTGTGCATATGACGACGAATGTAATGAAAGGCTCTTTTATTCTGACGAAACACACCCGCAGTTAACAGGAAACGTGAATACGCAGAAGGAACTCGCTGTAGTTCCTATCAGTTATGGCAGCAGCCCGTTATTGACGTGAAAACCGGAATGTGATGTGCGATTAGCGCAGTATAATAATCTTCCATCAATCCTTAACTTCGGGTAGATGTCTCAACAATTTACAGCGATCTTTATTGGGAGAACTAACACTAACGAAAAGACCAACGGGTGTTTCACGCAGGGGAATGTTGGAGCTAATACTCCCAACGTGTCTACGACACAATACCAAGGGAAGGTTTCGATGACGGATTGGTCGGCTGGAATAGTCGTTCTACGGCTTTGGATCCATGTGGTTTTTCTCTGTGAGACATGTTAAAAGAGAAGCTGTACGCAAACAACACTCACGTTCTCTAAGAGTGTTTGACAATGTGTTTTGAGGGTGTCAGGCTGCAGCAGCTAATTCTCTGCAGACGAGGTCTCCCTTAATATCGCAAAAATCATACACAGACACATGAACAGAATTTTATGTAATTAATAGATTATCACCAGTAATTAATTTGTGATATGATCAGGACTCAGCAAACAAGGCACAATAGGGCGAATTTTTGGATGTAAAGTCTGAAAGGCAGGAAGCACCTTTTTGACCATTGCAACAGACGATTTATGCAAATTTTGTTCGTGATGCAATATCAAGTTGAAAATAAACAGATCAACCACTTAAAGTATATTCCGCATTTTCATTCAGTAGTATGTTATGGTATAATTATCTATTGTAACCCGTCAGCTGGGTAGAAGGAGCTCAGGATATAAAAAAAAGAAACAGAGAAAATAATGTGCGACTTTCACCCACAATTCCATTGTAGGTGTCTCTTCAAAGAGTTATGTATTTTAAGCCCACAGAATCTGTATTCACTGAAGAAACAGTTTGGGAAGAGTAGTAATGTCCACAGATATGACACAAGAGGAAAAATATGACCTTCGTTAGTCATTACTACAGCCCTATAGCTTTACATCCTGAAGGGCGTGCTTCTGAAGATATAAGGGCTGGGAAGTTTCGACCTCTAGAAATTTCGAGTATCTTGCAGAGCATTCGAGTGCACTCGAGAACATTCCACAACATTCTAGAGTATTCGAGAGCATTCCACAACAGTCATTCACTGTTGGGAATTAGTGGGGAGAATTTAGGACCTGGTTCCTCGCTACCATGTACTTCACTGCCACTGCTGCAGAGTAATTTCATTCGTAGTTTTCACTTGTCCAGCCACCTGGACAAACACTTAGTTCTTTTTTGTGCTTGTGCTTTGATTGGTGTTCAAGGCGGAGTCCATCTCCATGCAGTGCAGCCAACCATGAGAAGCAGCCGTCATCAGCATGCCACTTTGCGCCGTACTGTTGGTAATATCCCAGCTCTGGCGTGTAGGGTTTGAGCTGGTTTATCAGCCACAAAACATTCGAGGTCAGGTCTCTCAGCAGTGACATTTGAAGAGCCACTTTGTGTACTTAGGTGATATCATGGTATTGCATCCAGTTAGCCTGATGTTTATCGTTTTTACGCATTTCACCTGTACCCTTTGCTCTCCCTTCTCATGGCAGGGAAGTACACTAGATTCCATGCAGTCTCGTTTGTACTAGGTTGATGCCAACATCTGTACAATGTTTGGTTTACATTAAAATACATGAATGTCCCTTGTACAAATTCATGAACAACTCTATGCTCCATTTAAAAAAATGTAGTTGTAAAATTTTAGGATGGCACTTATCTGTTAAACTGTCACTCTCACCAGAATCCTTTCTCCATCATCATTTCTGGAGGGGAACTATGATTGCTTAATTTAACGAAAACGTATGTTCTTACCAACAATTGGTTTATACTCAGGTGCATTTATGGTCTTTTGTTTCTTATTCACTGATCACTATGTGAAATGTTTAACTTCAAGCACTGAAGATGATCATTCTTTGATCGAAAATCGATTTTACAGTTAATGAATCAACAAAATTACGGCCAATGCTGACTTTCCTTATTATTTAACGAATAAATTATACGAGAAGCTACGCACCCTAACATTTGCTTTATATCAGGGTCATTGTAAGATTGTGCTACACTACTTGTGCACATTCATTACAACCCACTTGGGTACGATTTGCATAACATCGTGATTCTCCCCCTTAACTTGCATTATCAGTTAAGGGTCCAACGACACCAAACGATATCTACTTTCCAGGCACGTCGAGTTCCGTTGTGCAGACGTCTTATATTATCAGTCAGTCAGAATGCAGCATGGTATGTATCACTCATAGACAACCATTCCATTACTAGTCTGTCTGACGTCATAGTGTTAGAAACAGACATATTGGTAGAGCTAGTGACACCACAGAGAACTATGTAAGCACTACCGATTTCTAACCAAAAATACTGTAAATAAAACAAATACCACATCGCAGCACATAAACCACCACTACGTTACTAGATTATGGGGCATCACAGTGAAAATGCGTCTGCCTGCAGTAGGTGCTTGATATTTCTAGTGCTGAATCCAGAATATGGTACGTCAGATAATACTGTTCAGGCTGATTCCAGATTTCGGTGCATGTGGGGATACTGTTCAGGGCGGATCCGCCTATGTAAAATCTGGGATAATTCTTGGGATGGATCTGTATGTGCAGTAATTCCACGTTGTTATTCGGTGTGGATCCATCTTCGAATGATCTGGGGTAGCAACTAAAAGGTGAATCGTCCCACATTAGATTCAATGCTGCCGCCGTTGCCGATGCGAACAACGCCACCGGCCTCAGTGGCAGGAGGTGATGGCGGTCTATGCTGTCACCCAACACGCGAAATGGCGTAATTGTGTTATGGGTGTTGACGGCAGAATAAGACTAACATATTGCCTCCAAGAGCAATCCGTGTAGATGTAGCTGAAGAGGGTCCTAATGTATAATAGATGACATGTATCCAGACTATCACACAGGAATTCCAAACTGCATCAGTATCCACTGCAAGTACTCTGACACTTTGGCGGAAGGTGAGAAATCTTGGATTTCATGGTCGAGTGGCTGCTCATAAGCCACATGTCTCCCTGGAAATGCCGAACGACGCCTCGCTTTGTGTAAGGAGTATCAACATTGAACGATTGAACAGTGGAAAAACCTTGTGTGGTGATACGAATCACGATACACAATGTGGCGATCCGATGGCAGGGTGTGGGTATGAAGAATGCTTCGTAAACCTCGTCTGCCAGCGTGTGTAGTGCCAACAGTAAAATTCGGAGGCTATGGTGTTATGGTGTGTTCATGTTTTTCATGGAAGTGGCTTGCACGCCTCATTGTTTTGCGTGGTATCAAAACAAAAGTATACCATAACTGCATCATTATAGATTCCAATGGCGTGCCTTAAAATGAAAAAAGGTGAAACGCGTCTGTGAACATAAAACACAATGCAGCAAGAGAAGGCGTTTTTTACTTACAAATCAAATATACTGTGTAACAATCGATGTTATGCACATATAAGAGTGCAGACTCCCTCTCTCTCTCTGTCTCTCAGGGGTGAGCTGTCATTATGAATAATTTACAAATTAAGCACCAAACATGCAAATGCAAATAAATATTCAAGACACACTGATCAACTGCTCCAATAACCAATCACTCATAATAAAAAGCATAAAAAGACTGACACATTTGCAAAAGAATTAAAAGGTGTCTTTCTTTTTGCCTAATTATTTTAGAACACCTGTTTTTAAAATGTCTTCAATTAAATTGGACCTTTCCCACCAATTTTAGGTTTCTCGTCATTTCATTACAAATCACTTTACCAACATCAACGCGTTTCCGAGCTGCCCAAAATGTGCTAGCATTTTGTGGCAGCATTTATTCATAGAGCATAAGATTAATGAGCTCTTGGTTTAATTCGTCTCCTAGAATGGCTACCTACAATTTGTACACTCATGTTCAGAACAAACAGCACATCTTCAACGACTAGAGATAGGACGAACATAGTCTCAGGATGTGTACATTAGTATGTTCTGTAGAAATGAGTCACCTCAGTTCACCATGTGTCCACCATAAGACCTGACAACTTGTCCTACACATGACGCAACAACGCGTATAAGTTGCGAATGGCGTCCTATGGTATAGTCATTTATGCTACATTCACCTGGTTCTAAAGTTCATCTCTTGTCGTTGGCGTTGGTCACAGCATGGCACCTGTCGTTTCACCATACCCCACACATTTACGATTGCCGTGAAGTCTAGCGATCTTGTGGGCCACAGCAAAAAAGGGGGAACATTCTGCGACACTAAGGAGACGTTTGATCATGCAGCAGCATGTGATCGTGCACTGTCTTGCTGAAACATGGGGTATGGGATGTTGTGCAGAAAGGGTATGGCAATGGTTCGCAGGACGCCATTGGCGTAGATCACACTGGTCTCAGTGCCCTGGACACGCACCAGCTGTGATTTGTGGCTGTACCCAAAGTACCCCACACCACAAGGCCTTGAGCAGGCGCTGAATGTCTTGTGTGAATGCGGTCACTGTGATGCTGCTCCCACTGCCTGCAGTGAACCAAAATGCGGCCATCATTATCAAAAAAACTGAACCTGGATTCGACCGAATACACTACCTGATGGTATTGCCGTCTTTCATGCTTCTCCGCATTCGTCATAGGTAGGCAGAGAAGAGGACGACGAGCATGTAAACCATGCCTTAATAAACGGCGACGGTCTGATGGTGTACGATGTGTTACACTCTTCCACCGTAGCGCTAGAGCAGATCTGTCCCGCGATGCCATTTGTATGAGGCGTCAATCTCCTCGGGGGTGTGGTCTGTTCTGGTGCGACCTGACCCGTCTCGTCGTGTTCTACGGTCTTCCGTGAACCATTCTGCACAGACCAGCTGCACTGCCGAAACACTTCATCCCACACAAAAAACTTTGGCACTAGTTCGCAGATTCAACTGAGCGGAGACGTTTTCAAACTGACTGGAGGTAACAGTTTTTTGAAAATTCACGATGGCTCCGTTTTTGACGTAATAATCCCGGCGTTCCATTGCGTAGAAGCGGGGAAAATTTTCTGACAAAAGGGAACTGTTCTTGCGTGAGAGGGGGGAGGAGGGGGGGCGGGGAGTCATCTATACACTTTACACGTTGAGATCGAAACCACAAAAGAGACAAAGGGATTTCCTGTTTGATCTTTTTTGCTCCCAGAAAAAAGTCGAAAACCATACTCCATGCTGCTGTGGTTATTAATAATGGAGAAAATGCCCAGTGCATAAACGGTAATGAAGTTAACTGACTACATATCAATCACTACAAGGAAGATGCTAGTATACCAATGGAAATGTTGAATGTTTTTAACCAGCAGGACAGAACCACGAACTATGTCAAACTTTGGCGTAGAGTACGCAAGTAAACTCCCCAATAAATCAAAAACATCTGAACGTATAAAGGAGGAAGCAGTAAATGTTACATTTGATATTAAAGAACAATTTCATTGCCCAGTCCCTTCAGGGAAAAAAAGATAGATAGATTTACACAAAAGGTAAAAAGATATTGCAATAACGAATTGGGTGACATAAGAGGATGTTGAAATCATGGCTTTATTATAAAAATAATTAAGTGAGCATTTAAAATGCATAAAATAAGATGATAAGTTTATTTATTTATCGAGTAATATAGACGCACCAGGTTAGCCGAGAGCGCTAATGCGCTGCTTCCTGGACTCGGGTGGGCGCGCTTACCCCGGATCTAATCCACCTGGCAGATTAACGACGAGGGCCAGTATGCCGGCCAGCCTGGACGTAGTTTTTAGGCGGTTTTCCACATCCCACTAGATGAATACCCGGTCGCTCCCCACGACCCGCCTCTGTTACACAAGTCGCAGACATTTGAAAGCATTCGCACTGTTTCATGGCTTACACTCGACGCAAACAGCTGGGGTACACTGATTCCGTCCTGGGGGGTTCGTGGTAGCGACAGGAAGGGCATCCACGCACTCTCGGACACCTCGGAAACACCACTTTGACAAAACTTTACACTCACCGCAATTTGTATAGCCAGCCGCGGCGGCCGTGCGGTTCTAGGCACTTCAGTCCGGAACCGCGGGACTGCTACGGTCGCAGGTTCGAATCCTGCCTCGGGCATGGATGTGTGTAATGTCCTTAGGTTAGTTAGGTTTAAGTAGTTCTAAGTTCTAGGGGACTGATGACCTAAGATGTTAAGTCCCATAGTGCTCAGAGCCATTTTTGAGCAGTTGGTATATAACAGCCACTCACACGGATCTGTGTTGAGTCCCCTTTTGTATAAGGTGAATACAGGATATATTGTAACGACATTAAGCATGTTTCTGGAAGTACAAACGTGTGCCGGTTATATGTGCCTGTATAGTTACTCGATTAATCTGAGGGTGACACTTCTATGACTGAATCGTAGATTAGGCAGTCTCTTTGTCTGAAAGAACAAAACCATTCGTAGTCAAGCTGTTATTAATTGTCCAGTTCTAGTCTTCGCAAGGAAGCACTGGACTATAACAACACCAACGGGTCAGCCACGCCATTTCACAGTTTAGCGTAGAATTCGGCTAAATTGCTGGCGCCGTTTGTTGACTGAGAACTGACGAGGCGCTTACATCTTGAATGCATAGCAATCGAAGCTGGACGGTTATTTGTCATAGTAAGGGCAGCATCTCAGGTGTCGAGGTTTTAGTTTTATTTACGCTTTACTGTGGCATTATACAGTCGTCGTCTAGTTGTCGGTGGATATTACGTATATGGTAGTGCCTTGAACTATTTACTAAGCGAGACAGAGAACTGAGACACCGTCTTTATTGTGACTGATTCTAGAAGCACTGTAGATTTACTAGAAGATAATGAATGGACCCCATAGTGAAAGCGACATTTCTCTACAATATAGACGTCCACGAATAGTTTGAATCAAAGGGCACCATGGGTCAAGTGGAAAAGTCGTGTGTGACAGGAAGTCACCGATTCTTTACTTTAATACCACTGACGATGTCTTTGCCTTGAAATACCAGACATTACTGGAATGGAAAGATATGTGATAGTCGCTGCAATTCCAAAGATACGACTCTATAGAATAGTACAGCCTCCTGCATCTAGAAACCATGTATCTCTCAAGCTAGATGATTCAAACTTCAAACATCTAAAATACTTTCCATCAGTTGGGACCAGATGTTACACGTCACAGCTGAACAACTTAAAAAGTACAGAATTTTCGTATTCCGAGGAACCTCGGAACATCTGCGTAGTTTCTATCAGAACTAACGTTTTTAAATAAAGTCTCAGCACTTTCAGCTTATGCCGCGCTTACGGATATATGAAGAACAATTATTAAACTATTATAAAACTGCAATGTAAACTATGTCGGTCAGTGCAACAATCATTAAATATATTTTGTTATCTCGCAGCGCAGAAATAAATATGTGATTCGTTGAGCAGTTTTCTCACGCGACACTCGTGAGTGGTGAGACTAACATGTCTCCTGTATCGACAATGGAGCTACAGCCGGGGTAACCGCGGAAACACAAATTTGGTGCTAAGCAGTCAGACAAGATGCTTGTTCTCGTGCTTATCACTGCGCTCGACGACGTCGCATTCGCGATTCTGTGCTGGTAAGTCGCCGCCAGCTCTCGCATCCTCGCACACTCGTCACTCTAAACGCTGTAGGCCGGAATCGCTGCGTCAGTCTCGCGTTTTGGTCGAAGTCGAGCTGTCGTGTGGCTGGCGAGGCATACAGGCAACAATTGCTCTCGCGTCTCGAAGTTCTTACATTCACTCCGAAATACATGTTTCGTAAAAGCTTTCGCTCCTTTGAGCTCTTAGTATTGCTTATTGTTAGTAAACCTAATTAGTTACCCTTCTTGAATCCTAATTAAAATGCATGTTCTTCTCTTTTCTATTTCAGGCTTTTATGGCAGCTGATACTCTCTACTGAAATGTAAGTACCAAGTCTTTCTGAATAATAGAAGATAAGTTCTTTTAGTTATATATGTTACGTATAATGGTTTACGATAGCTCGTCAGTGCTTGCAAAGAGGGGAGATACAGGTAAGATCCCCACACACAGTGCTCAGGGTGGACATAGCGCAGAGGTAGAGGTTGGGTGGGGCTGGTCGTCTCACTGGTGACGTGACTGACGTAGAAGCAGTCCGTAGCTGACTCTGACATTGTGGTGTGACACCCGGCAACATCCGTCCGCTTGGTGATGATAGCAAATTAAAACACGACCGATTTCAGTCCCCTTAGCATACGTCATGTAAATACACATGCAGCCAATCACTTTAGTAGTAGTTAACTACCAGCATGAGAGACCGACGTACGTCGTTAAATTGTACTGAAGCATCGTTTTAACGTATGTTCAATGTCGCTTGTGGCACAGTAAGTAGTATATGACAAATTCACACACCCGATATGGTGTAGTATACCTGTGTGTCGCACCGTTTACCTGTAGTCTGCAAACGCTTAGTGTAAGATCGTCAAATAATGTGTTTTGGAAATGAGTCAGCTTGGTGTTGATAATGCTTTTGATAAGTTGGTTTGTTATACGTACTCCTTAACAGAACTTGCCACGCCACAATCATAAATTTTTATTAGTTTGAAAAATCTCTTCACACAAGAATGACACTGTTTAAGGGTAATATATTTTAGAATAGTTTTCCATATAATGTCTTCCAAAACAATTCAATTTTGTTTTTAGATGGCGATCGGAAATGGACTTGCTGGAAGCTGATTTCGAGGAATATGTACTGGACATCGAGGCTGACCTAGCAGAAGAACTGGACCTCTTCGAGGTTATCCCTGACGAGATGGATTATTCAGATACAGATCTATGGTGGATTGACGACCTGATGCCAGAAGAAGATTGGTTAGCCGATGTGAGGGAGATAGTGGAGGACGAAGACGCTTCTCCTGACGAAGAAGTCGTTGTCATACGGATACATTTCATTGGTGTAAAGGAATTTGTATTTTCAAAACGTAAAGTAATGGCTTTCTTTGAGTCATTACTAGGTCAAGAAATAAATAACGTTTGTTAATTTTTGAAACTGTTTTTATTAGTTCCATGGTCGAATAGCTAGTGTTAAAGACTAGTAATGTTCATATTCTGTGTTCAGCTTCCAGAAAATACTAGAAGTCGTTTGGTCATTTTTTCATCCCTATGCAGTCGCCATGTTCGTCAATGGAAAATGTAGAAAGGGTGTAAAAATTATAACATGAAGAAAAAAAGAGCAAACATTTCATTGATAAGTTGTTTCCTGTTAATTTCAATTTTTTAGCAAAATAATGGAATAATATTTTGGCAGTATTGACTACAAAAAAGTTATTCTGAGGTTACATAAAATACAGGGAGCGAAACGTTGTGTACAGCTTGAACAGAAATCAGACTTTAGTTGTAAAAGTAAGAGAACACGAATTACAGGCATCGGCTGAAGTGTGACATGTTTGTAAGCTATCCTTGCCCATGTTATTCAACCTACTTATGGATGAAGAAATAAAGGAAACCAAAGATAATTCGGAATGCGAATTAAAGATGGGGTCAAGAAAGAAAACCTTGAAAGCTTGCGATAACATTGTCACTCTGTCAGAGACGGCGGTGAACTTTAGGAAGATCACTTGAACGAAATGCATAGTGCTTAGGAAATAGGTTACAAGATGAAGGTAACTAAAAGTGAATATGGGTACTAAGATGTTAAACTGAGACACTTAAAGTATTAGAGTTGGTTACTGTTTTCTCAGAAATACAATTTAAGACAATAAAATAAATAAACGATGCACGAAGAAGAATTGTGCAAATAGGAAGGAAATCGATAGAAGTGATGACGAGACAGAAAGCTGACTACAATTTCAGAAAAATTGCGAGATTTATTCGAGAGAAAGAGTTTCACTAATTGGGCTAGAGAATAACGCGTTGATCCACTTCTGGCACTTACGGAAGCAAGCACTTATTTGTAGGGCATTGATTGAGAGAGCATTCTTCCTGAGGGATATCGTGCCAAATTCCGTCCAGTTGGCGCGTTAGATCGCCATAATATTATCTGATGGAGGGCCCTGCCCATAATGCTCCAAACGTTCTCAGTAGGGGAGAGATCCAACGACACTACTCGCCATAATAAGGTTTGGCAAGCAGCACGAAGACATGCAGTAGAAACTGTCGCCGAGTGCGGGCAGGTATTATTTTGCTGAGATGTAAGCCCAGGATGAGTGATCATTGAGGGCAACAAAACGAGGCATAGAATGACGCCGAAGTCCGCAGTGCCGTAAGGATGGCGCGGGTGACAACCCAAGGAGTCCTGCTATGAAATACAACGGCAGAACTCCTGGTTGTTGGGCCACATGGCGGGGGACGTGGACGTCGGTACGTCAACGCTCGTTTGAGATCTAGACATGTCTTGGCTGGTCTTTGGGGCCTATTTCGAAGGAGGACTCATCACTGATGACAGTTCTACTCCAGTCAATGAGATTCCAGGCCGAATGGCCCGACACCACTGCAGATGCGATCGTTGGTGTACAGAGGTCAATGGAGGTCGGCGCAAGGGGCGCCGTGAATTCAGCCCCTTCTCTGTGAGCCGCTTAGTAACGGTCATTGTGATCACTGAAGCATCAGTTGGACATCGGACCGATGATAGTGATGAATCCGGGGCGCTGAGTGCCTCTCAGATGATTGCTCAGTCCTCACGTTGCGTCGTTTCCAAAGACCTACCGCTTCCTTCTTTACGCAATGTTCAGCCATGGTTCACCCATTCCTGCCAACATCGTCTAATAGTGGCATCGCTGTTATTCAAATGTTGAAGGATTCAGAGATTACTCCAACCAGCTTCTTTGAACCCAACTACACGCCCTCTATCAAATGTTGACGTCTGCGTATATTTTTCGTGCGCCTGTCTGCGAGGCATGTCTAACTGAGTACATGATATGAAATTTGGAAACATTTTACGCCTTGGTGTCGTATGTCCCCTGGTTAATATCCTGCCCAGCTGCCTGTTGAAACTGCGCTGCAGCGTCACATATTCATCCATCGTCCACCAAAGTTTACGGTTATGAATTTTCTGTCGATACGCATATGAATATGAATTTGCTGCCAATTTTCATAACTCCTTTGAGGTGCGTCTTTTTTTTTTTTTTGGCTTAGAGTGTGTATAACTGATGACAGATGAAGTAAAGAAAACACCAGCAGCATACAGGCAACAGCAACAAACGCATTTTTAATCGAAAAATGTTTTACCACCGAATATAAATTGAAATGTTAAGAAGTGTGCTGAATGTATTTGTTTGACGATTAGTGTTATATGTAAGTGAACTAAAATCATAAAAACTGCGGCACTAACAAGAACAGGCTTTTGAAATGTGGCATTACGGTGCTGACGAGAATATACAATGAAGCGGCGCAATTACTGGTATAGGGATGCATATTCAATTACAGAGATACGTAAACAAGCAAAATACGGTGCTGCAGTCGGCAATGCTTATATAAGACAACAAGTGTCTGACCCAGTTGTTGGATGAATTACTGCTGCTACAATCGCAGGTTATCAAGTTTTAAGGAAGTCTAAATGTATTGTTATAGTCGGCGCACGGGCGATGGGACACAGCATTTCCGAGGTAGGGATGAAGTGGCAAATTTCCCGTAAGACCATTTCACGAGTGTACCGTGAATACAGAAAACCGGTAAAACATCAAACCTCCGACACCATGGAAGCTGGAAAAGGACCCTCAACAATTGGACCAACGACGACTGAAGAGAATCGTTCAATGTTTTTTTTTGTGTTTAGGGCGTCAACTACTAAGGTCATTAGCGCCCTTCCCAGATTTCAGTGCTGCGCCGTCAACAAGTGTCAGCGCGCGAACCATTCAATGAAACATCTTCGATATGGGCTTCCAGAGGCAAGGGCCCACCCGTGTACCCTTGATGACTTCACTACACAAAAATTTACACATCGCCTGGGCCTGTGAACATCGACATTGGACTGTTGATGACTGAAAACATGTTGCAGGATTGGACGAGTCTCGTTTCAAATTGTATCAAGCGGATGGACGTCTACGAGTATGGAGACAACCTCATGAATCACTGGACCCTGCATGTCAGCAGGGCACCGTTCAAGCTGGTGGGGGCGTGTGCAGTTAGAATGATATGTGACCCCTGGTACGTCTAGATACGACTGTGATACGTGACACTTAAGTAAACATCCTGTCTGATCATCTGCATCCATTCATGTCCATTGTGCATTCCGACTAATTTGTGCAATTCCAGCAGTACAATGCGACACCCCACACGTCCAAAATTGCTTCAGAGTGGACAGTCCAGCAGGACTCATGGTGTCAGTTCCCTGCAGTACCACTTCAGACAGTAGTCGTCCCTATGCCACTTCGTGTTGCGGCACTTCTGCACGTTCGCTGAGGTCCTACGCGATCTTATGCAGGTGTACCAGTTTGATTAGCTTTCCAGCGTAGGTTGGTCGAGTTACCAATGAAGATGTGCTGCCACGTTCGGGAATAGAAGAGCTCTAAGCCACAACGTGACTAAAGAAGCGTCGTACGGACGGCGACCATCAACAATGGGCCAAGACGCGAGCTACATAACACAGGAAACCGAGACGTTACATCCAGAATGTGGTATCGATATCCACGATGCCACGGCGTAGGTATAGATACTTAAGCTGGCACTACGAGCGACACCGACGATAGCGCCCTCTAGCAGGCGCTGTCCAGATCTATGAGCTCCCCTGCAGATTCTGCCCATTTCATCAAGAGCAGACGGCCGGGACAGTTCGCTTCAGCTTTGCTGTACATACGACGGATTTAAGGCTTGCTCATCTTTACAAAGTTATGTATGTCCTGTATATATTCATGCACCAATAAACCAGTTTTACTTTCTTGCAGTATCGACGTGTATTACCTTTTCCTGCTCCTACTCACTTCCTTCATTCGGCCAACGTTTCAGTTTTCAGGAGCAGACCCATACGCCGTCTTTCAGGCGGGATACAAAACAGAACACCACGGTATCGGCAGTAGAATAGCCTTGAAGAGCTCGATAACGCAGAGCTACCGTCAATCCATTACCAATCTATGGTACTAGAAGCGACGACACAGAGAGATGGGGCTGGCAAGACCGAGACGACGGCAAACTTGTCCCAAGCAGACTGGGCTGACTGTGAAGGTGGTCCGCTGATGGTTGCAACAGGCAATACGGTAGGGGTGGCGCCTCTTTAAGTTAGCACTATAACCAATGCCGGCAGATACGACAGAGCCACACAATGTGCCAATACAAATTCAGATGACATAAGCTGCCATGTGCGATAGAGATAAGAACATAGGAACGAAGACAAGCATATTGGCTTGCCTCTCTCAATACAACTCCATACAATCGCAAAGGAGGATGTATTTACTTAAATTTGTGCTATAAACGGCGGACATAGACACCGTCGTCCTACAAGAAGTGTACATCGACGAATTTCCCATCATGTGCAGCTATAAAGCCTAAGTATTACGTGCCTTCAAAACTAGCAGGAGCATCACAAAACTTCTTACGGAAGGCATCACGGCAGGGGATATCTTCTACCATCCGCTATATCTATGTATTGTCGAGTACCGACGGAACGGAAGAGCGTTCCCGCTTCTTCACGGAAGAAATTGCCTCGCTGTTACAACGATGACACGTCTATTTTATCCTAGGCGGCGATTTTAATTGTGTACTTGCACCGAAAAAATACTTTTCTCGATGCACCCCGTGCCCACAACTACGAATTTTGACACAGAATATGCATTTTTTTGACATGTGGGAGCATGCCCGTGTCCTCCATCCCTGATACACCCATGTAACGAGTCATTCTGATAGTCGTCTCGATGGACGGTACACTGGTCAGCCACATCATTATGAATACCTGTCTAATAACCGGTATGTCTTCCTTTGACACGGATAACAACAGCGATGTGTTGTGGCGTGCAGGCAGTGAGACCTTGGTAGGTGGCTGGAGGAAGTTGGCACCACATCTGCACACACAAGTCACTCAATTCTTGTAAATTCCGGGGAGGGGCCAATGAACTATGACATCGTGGTTCACATTCCAGATGTGTTCGATCGACTTCAGATCTAGGGAGTAGAAAGGCCGACACATCAACTGAAACTCGCCACTGTGTTGCTGGAAACAATCTGTCACTCTCCTGGCCTTGTCGCATGGCGCATAATCTTGTTGAAAAATACCATAGCCGTCAGAAGACATAATCATCACGAAATCGTGCACGTGCTCTGCAATCAGTTTATGACACTCATAAGCCATCATGGTGCCTCAGACGTGAATGTTCGACAGACCATAATAGAACCACCACCAGCTTGTCTCCATCCTGCAGTACAGGTGTCAAGGAACTGCTCACCTGGAAGATGAACCATTCTTGCACTAGCATCGGCGTGGTAAGAAAGGTATCGGGGTTCATCAGACCATACAATGCTCTGTCACTGTGCCAACTTCCAATGCCGATGGTCGTGTGCCCATTTCAGTCATAGTTGCTGACGTGTTGTTAACATTGGTATATGCACGGGCCGTCCTCCAGAGGCCCACCGTTGGGAGTGTTCAGACTCACTTGTACTGTGCGTAGCATCAAAATCTGATGTTAATTCCGCCACAGTTCGCTGCCTGTCTTGTTTTACCAGTCGGCATAGTCTACGACATAAGACAACTGTAATGAGTGGTGACCACCCAATCACACGACGTCTGGACTTGGTTTCACCATGTTTCCACCACGTGTTGAAGAAACTCACCACAGCACTTCTCGTACACCCGACAAGTCGTGCAGTTTCCTAAATATTCGTGCTGAGACTCCAAGCCGTCACATATGCCCTCGGCCAGACTCACATAGATTGCGCACATTCCCCATTCCACACGTGAACAGCACACTCACCAATGCTACATGCAACATGCGTCTGACTAGCAGTCATTCCAGCCAGGTGACGCTGCTATGGCCGTTACGGGCTTATATCGATTGCAAGTCACTAGTCGGGATGCTCTGGCTGATCAGAGTTTGTTACAGATAATGTTAACACTGAGGTCTTCAATGCGGAACTGTAGCCTGTAGCTTACGTCGACCATAAGCCATTTAATGTATGACGTCCCTCCAGCAGCAGCGGGCGTGCCAGAGTTGCGGTCCTTGGAAATTGAATGTCGCTGACCTCAGAGACAGTCCTTACTTGGAAATACATAAGTGCTTAATTTTTTCTGGATATTTACGTGTTGTTAAAGACTAGCTTTAACAGATTATTCGGCAACTGACAGAATGTAATACCTCGAAACTGCATTTGAGAGAAAGACAGTCATGATCTGTGATGTTGTTTCAAATTATTCGCTGTATGCCTATAGTTTTAACGTGATGGCCGATTACACAAAGAAACAAAGCTACTTACAACAAATATGACACTGTAATTCAGAATTAAACTGCCGGATGATTGAAACCATCTAACCTGCCCATTTTACTTCCTACAGAATGATGTCTGTGAAACTAGATTTCTTATGCTCTCACAGCTACGGCTGGTGGAAACATCCCCCTTCCTGATCTTTTACGATTCCACTGCATAACGCAGATGCCAATATGGTATTACCTACGATTGGTCTCCGAATCAATAGTTATCTATCACGCACATAAGTTGTTTAGGAATTACTTGGCGTCTTATGACAAAATACGATAGTTGACTTACAGTCTGAGACACTTACTATATTGCTTTGATGGACGCGGGCTGTAATTATCTCAAGAATACTTCTACTTCCAAATTAGACACAGATTTACTATATTTTATTAAATGCTTATCCGGACTCTGGGCTGCTTATTGCCTATAGGGGGATCATGTGAATTCAGTATCTCTCTTGTCAAGACGCACACTCAGTAAGGCCCCTAATAAAAATTAGACCTACAGGGAGGAGAGCATCTAACTGTACAAGTTATATTTTCCCCTACGTTATGTTGCCTAACTATATCCGTCCTCAGTAATGTTTTTCCACGAAAAAGATGTTTGGCCAATTTGAGTTTACATAATACTAGCATGTGCATTTATCCTACCAGCAACGAGTCCAGCATTACGTTATTGGTGCTTTGTAGAAGTCTTGCGGTTAATAAGGAGTGTTTTACAACGACAAGGGATTCACTGCTACAGCCTTACTGCTACATACCTCATACTGCTACAACCTTATAACCACGTAAGTCTATTTCCTCTGGTGAGCTTGTAAGTGTCTGCGAGTAGAGACTGGTTCACCTAGGTGGTCTAGAGGGAAAGGATGGTGGGGCGGGGAAAACAGTGCTTGGCACTTCAACTGTTAGCAACGTTTTATCTGCAAGGGCGCCGGCGAGTTTCGACAGGCTTTTCTGTGCCGGGATACCCTCTCCCTGAACCATTGAGCACCATCTGTGCCAGACGCCATGGTGGAGAAAATTACACATACGTTGTGCAAATCTCTCTACTTCGTCTGGTGAGATGGTCAGGTGAAATGTCAGGAAAACATGCGGAGCACTGTCATTCGCGACCTGGTGGTCACAATCGCACGATGAGTGGCATACCCTACCAGGATCTCGCCTCACTCGTTCGATACGCGAATTCTGGGGCGAGTTCCCCATTATCTAGATGTGTGCCAGACTTACATTTTTTCATCGACGTGTCGGGATCTGCTTGCTGTTATTAACGTGTGGAGGATATCCCTCGGCCACGGCTGATATAGCTCCAATGCCTGACCCTAGATCGGAGAGGACTATACTGAAACTTTTTCGGCAGTTGTTGTGCAGTGTGCGCTAACATCGGCGTACTGGGCTACACACCAACACAACCGAGTCTGAGCGACGGATTCCCTGTGTGCAAATTGGCTAGAAATTGGTAGCGTGTGTAGAATTCTCTATGACGTCACTATTTGTACGAATGTTTCATTTCAAACACTATGACGTCCAGCACTAGTAATCGAGTGGTGTCTTAGCAATGATAAATAAATCGGCAACATGCTGCATTGTTCTCGAATTCACGACTTCTACGCAACGCATCACGACGTGCTACAACACGGTGCGCAACTGTGATGTGACGTCTGGACGTGACGTGACGTATGTGACGTGACTTTTTGTCTCGATGCGAGGCGATGTTGACACCGTGTTGACACTGATTGCGTACAATGATTGAGTACAATGTGTAAAACTGCTTAAAATACTAAAAAATGCATAAAATATGGGTGAATAACATTACTTACGTACCTTTGTCAGTGAGGCTTCTTCAACATCTACATCTACATCTACATCGGCATCTACATCCATACTCCGCAATCCAGCTGACGGTGTGTGGCGGAGGGTACTTTGAGTACCTCTATAGGTTCTCCCTTCTATTCCAGTCTCGTATTGTTCGCGGAAAGAAAGATTGTCAGTATGCCTCTGTGTGGGCTCTAATCTCTCTGATTTTTTCCTCATGGTATACGTATACGTAAGAGGGAGCAATATACTGCTTGACTCCTGGGTGAAGGTATGTTCTCGAACCTTCAACAAAAGCCCGTACCGAGCTACTGAGCGTCTCTCCTGCAAAGTTTTCCATTGGAGTTTATCTATCATGTCCGTAACGCTTTCGCGATTACTAAATGATCCTGTAACGAAGCTTGCTGCTCTCCGTTGGATGTTCTCTATCTCCTCTATCAACCCTATCTGGTTCGCATTCCACACTAGTTAGCAATATTCAAGCAGTGGGCGAACAACTGTACTGTAACCTACTTCCTTTGTTTTCGGATTGCATTTCCTTAGGATTCTTCCAATGAATCTCAGTGTGGCATCTGCTTTATATGATAATTCCATTTTAAATCACTCCTGATGGCTACTCCCAAATAATTTATGGAATTAACTGCTTCCAGTTCTTGACCTGCTATATTGTAGCTAAATGATAAAGGATCTTTCTTTCTATGTATTCGCAGCTCATTACACTTGTCTACTACATTGAGTACTTTCAAATTCACCATACACCCACAGCAACTGATGCTATTATGCCCCAGTACTTGAACCATCCACACTCACCAAAGCAAGCAATACTTCAACAGATGCTCCATACACTCAATACAGTTTCACTCAACAAAGAAAACTACCAAAACGAACTTGAGATATTAAAGCAGATAGCCCAAAACAAGGAGCACAATAGTGCTATAGTCACAAAACTAAACAACAAAATCAGAAGTAAAATATAATCAAAAACCATTAACAACATCACAACAGGACCAAACATAATCACAATCACTCATTAACATAACAACTACACAAAATTATCAGGAAAACATAAGAGAAAACAGAATATGGCACATAATGACGTACAAACACAAACTCACACAGAAGTCAGCAACATTTTCAAAAGCAGGGAATAAACATTGCATACACAACAGACAATTCTGTCAAAAAATACACCCCAAAACTGACAAAAAATACGGATATATATCAGAAGTAGATATATTTCAATTACAGGTTAACACTTGTGATGGCAGATACAAAGCTCAAAAAGGCAGAACATTTGATGTGAGATACAAAGAACACATTAGAGCCTGGAAGTATGGACAAACCACTCCACATTTGCGGAACGACTACGTGAACCCAGTCACAAACTAATCATTAGAGAAGACAACAGTATATCTAGAATCAACAATAAAAGACATCTCATAACCCTGGAAGAAAATTATCACATACAGAGAACCGAAGCAGAAAAGTAAACCGTGTTGAATGATCAAGTACACATACCAAACAACTCGCTGTTTACGCTAATAAATAAGATAATAGAGGAACTCCATAACAGAGGACTATTATCATGACAATAATGCCTCCCAACCCAATTTCCGTATACTCACTGGTCCATGAACGTCAACGTGAACATTTAACTAAAACTCATAGAAAAAAATCCTTGCATGTATATTCTCTCTCTCTCTCTCTCTCTCTCTCTCTCTCTTTCTCTCTCTCTCTCTCTCTCTCTGTGACACACACACACACACACACACACACACAGACAACAAACAGATATAAACCTCATACCAACAAATACGCGTTAGTTTCAGCATATACATCGTTCGGTTGGAAACATGTAGGTGTATGGAAACAAACCAAACAGGATGAGATACACAATGAACTCAAAGTAGTTATGAGTACATTAATGTTATGTGTATATAACTGACAGAAGACTGAGAGTGATAGTAGATCACAAGAAGAAGTGCAAACTAAATGAAAGGTGGAAAGAAAAATGTTCGTAACGCCAAGACATGCTTATGTTTTGTCAGTGGAACGGTGGTGCGACCAGATGCGATGAAAAACCGATGCCAACTAAAAACAGAAAGAACGATAGGTAGTAACTTATTTACATAAAAACCGAGATACAGATCAAAACAAAAGTATAGCATAACTGTATCATTATAGAGTCCAATGACGTGTCTTCAAATGGAAAAATGCCGAACGCGTCTGTGAACATAAAATACAAACCAAGGCGTTTTTTGATTACAAAACAAATATGCTGTTTAACAGTCAATGTGATGCACATATAAGAGTGCAGACTCTCTCTCTCTCTGTCTCTGAGGGATGAGCTGTCATTATGAATAAATTAAGCATCAAACAAGCAAATTCGAATAAATATTCAGGAGACATTAATCATCTGCTGCAACAAACTATTACTCATAATAAAAAGCATAAAAAACTGACAAATATGCAAAAGAATTAAAACATGACTTACTTTCTGCCTAATTCTTGTAGGACATTTGTTTTTGAAACAATAATGTCTTGAATTAAAGTGCACCTTTCACCACAAATTTTAGGTTTCTCAACATTTCATTGCAAAAAACTTTACCAACAAGAACGCGCTTTGGAGCTGTCCAAAATCTGCTGGCATTTTGTAGCAGCATTTATTCATAGGACATATGATTAATGAGCTGCTGATTCAATTCGTCTTCTAGAATGGCTACCCACCATTTGTATACTCATGTTCAGAAGAATCAGAACACCTTCAACGACTAGAGATAGGACGATCATAGTCTCATGGAATGTACATTAGTATGTTGACAGGGGTTGTTTTGGGGAAGGAGACCAGACAGCGAGGTCATTGGTCTCATCGGATTAGGGAAGGATGGGGAAGGAAGTCGGCTGTGCCCTTTCAAAGGAACTATCCCGGCATTTGCCTGGAGAGATTTAGGGAAATCACGGAAAACCTAAATCAGGATGGCCGGACGCGGGATTGAACCGTCGTCCTCCCGAATGCGAGTCCATTAGTATGTTCTGTAGAAATGATTAGCATTTGAGTCACCTCAGTTCAGCATGTGTCCTGTTGTCTAGTAGGCACACGTTCTGCTATGGGCCCTAAAAATGGTTCAAATGGCTCTGAGCACTATGGGACTTAACATCTATGGTCATCAGTCCCCTAGAACTTAGAACTACTTAAACCTAACTAACCTAAGGACATCACACAACACCCAGCCATCACGAGGCGCCATGGGCCCTAATATCTTGATCCATGCACGATGGCATTGACGTGTATTAGGTGCGAATGGCGTCCTTTGGTATAGCCATCCGTACTGCAGTCACCTGCTTCCAAAGTTCATCTCTGGTGGTTGGCAATTGGGCACAGGGCGGCATCTTTCACCACATCCCACAGTCTTCTAATTGGCAAGAAGTCTGATGATCTGACAGGTCACTGCAAAAGCGGAACATCCTGTGGTGCTAGGAAAACTCCAGATCGCGCAGCAACATGTGATCGTGCATTGTCTTGCTGAAAAATGGCATCTGGGTGTTGTGAAGAAAGGGTATGGCAATGGTTCGCAGAATGTCATTGTTGTAGATCACACTGGTCACAGTTCCCTGGACACACACCAGTTGTGGTTTATGGCTGGGCCAAATAATGCCCCCCACCACAAGGCCTTGAGTTGGCGCTGATTGTCTTGTTTGAATGCAGTCACTGTGATGCCGCTGCTCCTGTCTGCTGCGAAGCAAAATGCGCCAACATCTTCAAACAAACAGAAGCTGGATACGACAGAATACACTACCAGATGCCATTGCCACCTAGCATGTTTCTCCACATTCGTCAAGCGTAGGTGGAGACGTGGACGACGAGCAAGTAACCCATGCCTTAATAAACGGCGACGGGCTGTCATCCCTGGTAGTGTACGATGTGTTACACTGTTCCACCGTTGCGCTAGAGCAGATCTGTCCCGCAATGCCATTTGGATGAGGCGTGAATCCCCTCGGGGGTGTGGTCTGTTCTGGTGCGACCTGGCCCGTCTCGTCGTGTTCTACGGTCTTCTGTGAACCTTTCTGCACACACCAGCTGCATCCCACACGAGCAGCAATTTCTTGGATGGATGTATCACAGTCTTTCATGCCAATAATGCGCCCTCTTTCAAACTCACTGATTTGACGGTACAGTTCGAGCATACATCTGCAAGGCGTCCGGCAGCTCTGCTCAAGTCACACTGATCCATTACCTACGGTTTACAGTGACAACGAGAGCTGCAGGGAAATTTTACAGGCAGGTGGTGTCGTGCCGCGGTATCGATGCTGACCTTGAAGCAGCATCCCGACATGGATCAAATTCCACTCATTTCTGCAGAACATACTATTGTACGTATCCTGTGAGTATCAGCATCCTAACTAGAGTCGTTCACGGTGTTCTGTTTCTTCTGAAAATGAGTGTAATTACAGTTCAATCCCGAAACTGGTTTCGGAGTTTTAAAAATAAACTTAATATACACTGTTGAATATATACGATACTGAGTTCAACGCTGACTGGTTTTAGCTTGTTTTTTGCTTGTAAATTAGCAAGTCGTCTCACTTTTTGGGCTGGTAAAGACGTTTTAGGGAAAACAGTTGGTAAAACTTTTTCAGTAAGTTAACGAGTTGCTTCATGCACACACATTAATCTCTCCCTTATTCAGAGTCTAGTCTATATGAATGCAGAACTTTACACATCTTATTAACAAAGTAACCACCAGGCTAATGAGCCCTGCAGTAAAGAAAAAGCGTAAGGGCCTCTTAATTTGAGGCGAATGTTGTTGTTTTGAACGCCATGTTCCCCTCACGTGCTGCAAACAGAACGATCAAGAGAATCAAAATGACGTTACGATTACACTAAGGCCCGTTAACTGTAGGTTAGCTTTCCTGACTGTGGTAGTTTCGACCCTTTTTTAGGTGTTGCAGGTACTGTGAGACTTGCGACCAAGCATTTTTGTACCGTTGGTTTTCCGACCAGAGCCTCCTGCTGATTTACACCATTTGTCCACCAGTTCTAGTCTAGGTCGGGCACAAAAAAAAAAGAGCGCTAATGCGCTGCTTCCTGGTCTCGGGGAGGCGCGCTTGCCCACGATCGAATCCACCTGGCAGATTAACGACGAGGGTCAGTATGCCGGTCAGCCTGGATGAAGTTTTTAGGCGGTTTCCCACACCCCACTAGATAACTAACGGGTTGCTCACCACGTCCCGCCTCAGTTACACGACTCTCACATGTTTGAAAGCATTCGCACTATTTCATGGCTCACACTAGACGCAGACAGCTGGAGTACACTGATTCCGTCCTGGGGAATTCGTGGTGGAGACAGGAAGGGCCTCCGCCCACTCTCCAACACTAACATTGCCAAATCCATAGTGACAAGGGCGACGCCATGTTGATGTGAGACAAAGTCCCAAATGAAATGATGATGATGTTTTTATCGAGTAATGCTGTAGAAAGGAACAAATGTGAAGGTAAAAATAAAATAAATAGTCAGAAACAAGAAAAAATAAAAAAAAATACTGAGCATGCCTATGTATTAGCCAGTCCTAACAATGGATAAAATGTGAAAGGGATTGTTCTTATTGAAAAACGGTCAGCAGAGGATCTTCCACTATTACAGCTTTCATTGGCAGTCGGTATCGCCACGGCTAAAATATTTGTCCTCGGAAACACCACGTTGACGTAACAGGTCACGAAGCCCAGGGTCGGGAAGCCCACTACACCGAATGACTTCGTAACGGTCGCGGCTCGCGGCATCTCTGAAGTCGAACACGGCGTGGAAATAAATGTGATTGTTATTCCAGGCTTTATTACCGAAAAGCTTAACTATTTTCTTCAAAATCATGCTTATACATCAGAATGTCTGACAAAACCCTACACTCACCGCAGTTGGTATATAACAGTCGCTCACACGGATCTGTGTTGAGTCCCCTTTTGTATAAGGTGAATACGGGATATACTGTAACGACATTAAGCGTGTGCCGGTTATATGTGCCTGTATACTTACTCGATTAATCTGAGGGTGGCACTTCTATGACTGAATCGAAGATTAAGCAGTCTCTTTGTCTGAAAGAACAAAACCATTCTCAGTCAAGCTGTTATTAACTGTCCAGTTCTAGTCTTCACAAGGAAGTACTGGACTATAACAACACCATCGGGTCAGCCACGCCATTTCACAGTTTAGCGTAGAGTTCGGCTAAATTGCTGGCGCCGTTTGTTGACTGAGAACTGACGAGGCGCCTACATCTTGAATGCATAGCAATCGAAGTGTGACGGCTACTTGTCATAGTAAGGGCAGCATCTCAGGTGTGGAGGTTTTGGTTTTATTTACGCTTTACTGTGGCATTATACAGTCGTCGTCCAGTTATCGATGGATATTACGTATATGGTAGTGCCTTGAACTATTTACGAAGCGAGACAGAGAACACACACCGTGCTGTAAGATCTTGCCATAATATCGATCATTACTGATGAAACAACTGATCATGCTGGCAGCAAATGAAACTGTAAACCTAGGTTTAGCTACGATTGTGCTGCTATTGTCGAACTAACAGATCTTTTGTATCAGCGTGGAGGACAGTCTACACCAAAAACCTCAGCTGTTAATTCGTTTCACCTCGTTCTGTCAACGAGGACATCAACGCTCATAATTCTTTCATGCCGTGCGACTTGTATTGCGGAGGTACGCAAGCTAGGAAAATGTGCGAACTCCTGGCGGATACCAGCAACTGTATTGGGGAAGTGTAAGCGACGAAGAAGGCCTCATTATGCGTCTAAACTGCCGCCGACGTAGTCTTTATAGCAACTGATTCTAGAAGTACTGTAGATTAGCTAGAAGATAAGGAATGGACCTCAAAATGTAAGCGACATTTCTCTACAATATAGACGTCCACAATTACTTTGAATCAAAGGACACACCGCACACCGCATTTGAACACCAGTATCACACAATATGAGATAATAGGCAAAGTGGAAAAGTCGTGTGTGACACTGTTAACACTGAGGTCCTCAATGCGGAACTGTAACCAGTAGCCTACGCTGACCACAAGACATTTAATGTATCATCTCCCTCCAGCAGCAGTAGGTATGGCGGAGCTGCGGTCTTTGGAAACTGAATGTCGCCGACCTCAGAGACAATCCTTGCATGGAAATCTTGTGAACAACGCAGTTGGGCGTATGTCACGACCCTACACTAGCGGATGGTTTTTGCCAAACTGGTGCTACGTTGTGGAAAGGTAACATATTATCGCGAGCAGGCAGTGTGGCGCCGTCATACGATGGACTTCTATTTCACAGCGCTGTAGGAATGCACTGACCAAGCAACTTCTCCATAGTGGCAAGTGGGGATACAACGAGTTAAGCCGAAATTAAACCCATCATGCCACCCCAAACGTTCATTGCTTCAGGCATGGATACTAAACTAGGATACAGGAGGACACCCATTAATGTATCGTATCATCAAGAAATTCAAAAGACGACGAAGAGCTCTGGTACAAGCACTGAATGATGCAACACACCTAATGTTGCAATACGAAATGGGCAATGACTTTGTAGAACATTACAGTGAATTTGATGCTGCAGTGGATATAGAAATGGCAGCCATTACACATACGATTATCGGCACCGTTGAACCAGGTGGACAGGTTTCTTAGGGTGAAGACCATTTGAAACGTCCCCTTTAGAACAAATTATACAAGACTGTGCTTAACCTGACACACAATATTATTTAGCGCAACGCAATCTGACTATCAAAGATCCCTGCAAAAGAATGGCCCTGACTAACATTAACCTATACCTTTCACAAATCACTTACCTCACAAAAATCTCCGTTACTCGAACTACTGCAATACGGCGAGCGCCACTACTGCCAGCTAAACAAAAGATTCAAACTACTGAAGGCACTAACTACTGATAGGGATAGTTTGCAAATGAAAGATATTAATAGAGAACAAACAATGTATTTACCTTAATATTCATAATTGACATCCAGTATTACAAGTTATCAAAACTCCGCCATCTCTCTCCCCACATCCACCACTGCTGGCGGCTCACCTCCAACTGCCCAACGCTACGCGCTGTTAACATCCAGCTGCCCCTCTACAATGGCAGACAACAATGCAAACTAGCCACAGACTGCACACAGCACAGCCAGTGATTTAAAATGCACACACTTATTGATACAATGTTGGTCAAAAGCTAAAATTTTCTCACAGTCCATAAAGATAGCCCTGATCATTCGTCATAATATTAATTACAGTTTCTCATTAGTAAAAGAAATTGCACACAGAAGTAGTGGATTTCCATGCAGTCTTGAAGAAGTCCTTCCAACGGAAAGACAGTGCTGACACTTGACATGCTGACAGGTAATGCGCCACAACAGAGCAAACCCACAGCAGAGTCATTCGACATTTTGAAGAAGATTAGTAGGTAGGTCATCACAAAGCAGACCCACTGCAGTCCTTGTAGAAATAATGGTATTGGTGAGTCAGCAAAGGTGTAGACCCACTGCAGTCCTTGTAGAAATAATGGTATTGGTGAGTTAGCAAAGGTGTAGACCCACTGCAGTCCTTGTAGAGATGGCCAGCAGCCATCTGTTGTGACTGTGCAGGTGCACAATCACCACTGAAGAGTTTTGCAGTTAATATAGCAAGTCCATAACCACCACTTGTGCACTCACAAAGTTTTTGGAATTGTCCTTAGAACCAGCAATGCTGTTATCCAGTCCCTTGCTGAATTAGTAACACACGTGCAAACACTAACAGTCCCAACTTCTCACATAGTGTCCATATAGTATGACCAACAGAAAAGTGTGCAGTGAAATGAATGCTTACAAGTTAATAATATGATGAACTGGTGTCAACTACAATTTTATGACGTAAGAATACAATTACAAAGGTACAAAATACATCATTAAAAACATAACAATACAGATAACATATGTAGTAATATAGGCTCTACAAAACAATAGAAATAAACATATACATCAGTGTTACAGGAATTATGACATAAGTAAATACATAAAAGATCAGAATAACTTTTGAAACATCAACTTTACACATTAGCATTAAAACAAAACAGAATAAATAATGTCTAAGCATCTTTACAAGGTAAATAACATATTATTAATGCAAATTATATTTGAGGATAACAGTATTCCTCATCATAGTTCATGTAGCGGAGTATTAGAAAAATTCTACAACATAAGTCTTATCAGATAAACATATAAAGACAGGAAGAGCACAAATACACAAGGGGACACAATCATATAGAGGGATGACACAAAAGGAAAGACAGGGTTTGTTTTACTGCAGTATTTTGCATGGAGATCTCCCTTCGTTCATCATTATTCCCAAAAGTCCTATCTAAGCCTGCTTTCTATATGCTGTTCACAACCTCTGTCAAAAATAGTTTTTCTCCACTGTACAGTATCCCTTTTTTTTTGCCAGACCATTTTCTGACAGCTTCTCAATGCATTTCTTATAAATTCATCATAGTTAGTTTCTTATATAGTCTACCCCCTCTTAAGCTAACTTAAATCTATTGAGCTCAGATATATATACCAAGGGACGAGGCAATGCAGCATCACATAACAAATTATCACAAACAGCAATGACAAAAAATGCAAATTGGCAAAGCTAGCAGCATAAATTACAACTAATATAAGGCACTGTGCAGGAAACAAGAAAAACTAGCTTAGAAGAGTAACACAAAGTCAAATTCAGTAACACTATGCCTGGCAAACAGCAGCAACTTATACCTAAACATGACATAGCTCAAGCAGAAAAAATATTACAGTAAAAGCAACAATGCAGAAAAGGAAAATGTATATTCACATCTTAATGTCTATGTAATTAAAGTGGTGCACCACAACAACTTATTGTAAAAAGAAATATTACCATGTACTTGAAAAGAAAATTATTTGTTACTGTTACTAGTTCCTTCTTATTGTTCTTTCCTTTCCAAGTGCTCCTTTTTTAAAGAATGTGGATCATAAAATAATTATTTAATAGATCTGTTGACAGAAAGTGTTCACATTAGCAAATGCATTTTATTTTATAAAAGCAATGCTGCAACACAGCTGGAAACCAGATATCAAATGAAATAAGCAATTACGCAAACCAAAGCATAAAAATATCATTCAATAGTCATGTGGCATTTCGTAAGTCAGTAGCTCTCAACTCTCGTAGAAAGACACTTGTCATAATCAGGTGTGCAGATGTACGAATATTTCCCATAAATTCATAAGCATTTCAGTAATTAGCACAAAGTACGAGTAATCATATGTTTTCAGGTAATGAGCGTGTAATATTTGCGATGCTTTCTACAAAGGAATGTCAATAGCAAGGTTAATGGAAGTAATGAGGGTGTCGCATTTGCAATATTTTCTCTAAAGGAATGTCAATGACGAGGATAACAGCCTGCCTTTTATCTTTTTTTTCTACCTGTGCTTCCGGAAAGGCACACCCTAATGGCTTGTTCTCCAGGTGTTTGACACAGCTGTGTGCCCACGACGCACGTGCAGGTGGTCACTTAACTTTCTTACGGAAATATTTACGACAGCAGTTTCCGCTACAGTGACAGTCTCATATAAAAATATTTCACAGGTCGAGAATTTACGTTGCAAATGTGTAGAAACAAAATCCTATGAATATAACAGTGTCCAAAAAAATTTTCGCCGGCATTGTGATACATTTACGCATTTACACACACATTTCCTAACTCTTAAAGTACGATTCTTGGTTTCCAACAACCTTTTTCACAAGTCAAGAGTCCTTAACTTCTTTCATTATTCATATACATATAAACACGTAATCACATTCCTCATATATGTCATCTTATTGACATAAACATACCTCAACAGCATAATACACATCGTCGTCGTAAAAATAACATCATAACACCTCAGTCAAATCTCAAAAAAGTCGTAGCTTTCTGCAATAATATCAAACCATAAAAAATATTCTCTGCTCATTTCAATAGTGTTATCAGCCTCAAACGTACTTTAAAAATCATGATCTCATACCAAATACATCATTCAAAGCTCTCATTGTATCACAATGGTTCTGAAAAAATATGAAGAGTTCACACAGTACAGACAAAATACAATTTCGTAAGTGTGAAGTTACCCAACGGTGTAATTACGTAAACATCTGTCACTGACGTAATAAAAAAGTTTGTCTCTCTCAGTTAAATGATCAGATAGCTGTGTAATTTGTGTGTTAGAAAAATATGGTACCGATGTGTAAAGTTGTATAAGCAAATACCATATTAGCTAGGGCTCCTTGTGCTTGCCAAACACATGGTACACAAAGTAAGTGTGTACCCCCCTGAGGATTAATGTAATTATACCCTCAGGTGTTACAGATTACAGCAATGGAATGAAATGTATCACGGAAAACTTTCTTTGTAATTCAAAAATCTGTAAAAATAAATGTTTTAAGTACAAAATTAATCACTCAAATACGTGTCCTGTAGCGCTAAATATGCGTCTTGCTGTAAGCTAATCTCTGTGGAAGTGTCGTAGTTATCGTCCTCCGAAACCTAAGTTCTGCAGAAGTCAATGTACTTACCTCATGATAAACAAAAGTGAAATGCTTTGTGTATAGATTTCTTAGTTATTACGCTTATTGCCATGATGAGGAAAGTACTGTGCTGTAACATATTGTTGTCCTACGGAAAAGGCTGTCTCCTTGTAGCAATAGCACAAAAGTTGTTACTAAAACATGTTTTACTTTACAGAAGAATTCAGAAAAACTGTGCAGATATCAAACAGATACACCGCAAAAGCAACATTGTAAATTGTCGCTCATTAGTAGCGTCGTGATATAATCGTGTAGCTGTCACATAAACTAACCACTGTCCCATCTGGTATCTCACTGAAAGTACCTTAAATCCAGAATCCACTCTCAAGCAAACCAAAATGTTGCATGAAAATTTCGTTAGCAGTGCCGGTATATGTTCCAAGTATGTGAGCCTTATAGTCGTTAGATAATCGTGCAACTAACAAGCAAGAATGCACACACACAATAACACTGTGTCGCCTGTTCACAATAACAATGCATTCGTAATTTCTGTTTAAATAAGTTCTCTTGGTTCTTGACTGGATATTTAACTTCAAACATTGTTACATGTTAACAGTTTCTCAGTGTGACAAATTGTACAAGTAGCATGAAGTGAAAATTGCAAAGACTAAGTTAAAAAGCAGATTATCTGTCAATAAATGGTTTTACATGAGAAATGTGGTGTAAACCTTTTCCTCTTCTCAGTACGCAGAGTTTCAACTTGAATGCAATTATCATGCGGTATTCGTCCGTAAAGAATACGGGAATTTTGCTCAAGGTTAGCGTCAATGTTATTTTTCCCTGAGCCTGCCGGCGCTCGCGGGTGCCTGCGGTGCGAGTCATTGTCTGCTACCTCTTTGTTGGCGCGCGCCGTTATTGGGATTTGGAGACCTGGGCCCTGCCCTGTTTAAATCCCGCCAGTTCTGATGAAATTCACGTCTGTCGTTACGATCACATCGTCTGTCATCATGTCGGTAGTTCCTGTAGTTTCTTTCTTGTCGGTCACGTGGTGGAGAATTTCTCCCTGAATTATCACTGCACGGTGGACCGTTGCGTCTGAAGTTATTCTGTCTCCCGTGATAATAATTATTTTGGTTCCCATATTGTCTGTTTCTCTGATTGTCTCTGTGATAGTCATTACTGCGGAGAGATGATCTTTCCCTGTAATTATTACTACTCTGCCAACGGTTGTCATACGGGTGGTGTCTATTTTGGTCACGATTTGTGTGGTGTCTCTGTCATATTCATTACTACGGAAATGCGAACTTTCTCTGTAACTATTACTCTGCCAGTGGTTGCCATATGGGTGGTGTCTGTTATGGTCACGATTTGTGTTGTGAGAATAGCCTCGTTGTCTCCAGTTATTGTTTCTGTCTTCACGGAATTGTGACGGATGTGACCTGTAGTGATTGTTTTCCTGTTTTCGCATCCCGCGACTGTGTGTGTCAGTTTCTAATTCTTGTAAGAGTCCCTGAATAGCTTCAATGTCGTCTTTGCAACGTCCTGCCAAAATAATATGTCGTAAATGTTCAGGCAATTTGATTAAGCAAATGCGGATGAGTTCTGAGGGGCTGTATGGGTTTGAAAGGTATTGATTCTTGTGCAACATGTCTTCAAAATATTTCACAAGACTGGAAAATTCAGATCGTTCGAAGTGTTTCATCATTATGATGCTATGTTTTACTCGGTCTTGTGTAGCTTGAGACCAATATGCTGAGAGGAAGGCATGATAGAAATCTCCTTCACTGTGACAATCGTGAATGACTGATCGCATTCTTACACCTGGTTCATTCTCTAAGTAGCCACACATAAATTCTAACCTGTGCTCCAATGACCAGTTGGGAGGGAAACAATGAGAGAATTGATGGAGCCACACTTGTGGATGAATGTCATTGGCAGAATTCTTAAACGTTTTGAATTTACGTGTAGTAATGAACAGCTTATAGTCAAAATCATCGTGTCGGCGAGTAGCATATCGGTCATTGTTACGTCGTGTCGGCGGTTCCATCTCAAAATTCGGTGTACCTTGCCAATTTCTTTCATAATTACCGAAATGCCCTGTGTTATTATTTTGTGGCTTTTGCGTATTTCTAAGTTCCTCTTCCCATGTTGGAGCGCGAGTGTCCTCTAAAATACGTAATTCTTGTATTACCTGTGTCAGCTGATCTTGTACTTCCCGGATTTCTCTTTGGTGTTGCATATTAATTTGATTCTGATTTTGTTTGAATTTCCTAATTTGTTCGCACTCTTCTGTGTCATTAAAGACTACTGGTTTTGTGTCATTCAGATTATCATCTACCTTCGTAGATAAATTATTTAGCTGATCCGAAAGTTCAACTACTTTCTCTGATAATGAACTAATTTCCCCCATGTGTCTTTCTACTGTGTCCTTTAAGTTTTCCTGAGTTTTTGCAAGTTGCATAACCGAATCGGTAGATGCAACTGAGTCCATTTTAGCTTGCAAGGTCTCATGATTTTCATGAACAGTAGTCTACAGTTCTTTTATGGCTGCTTCGTGATTCTGTAACGCATTCTCATGACGCGAAAAAATAGGTTGGAAATGCTCACAAATTTGTGTTTTTACGTCATTACAGACCTTTTGACATTTCGATTCGATGTTATGTAACTCAGCAGTTAAATCTTCACGTGTTTGTTCAAGTGTGGTGTCTAACTTCTGAAGCTTTTGCTGTGTTTGTTTCTGATTTTGTTCCATTGTGTCTAACTTCTGAAGATTTTGTTCCATTGTGTCTAACTTCTGAAGGTTTTGCTGTGTTTGTCTCTGATTTTGTTCCATTGTGTCTAACTTTTGAAGATTTTGTCCCATTTGTTTCTGATTTTGTTCAAGCGTTGTGTCTAACTTTTGTAGCCTTTGTCCCATTTGTTGCATTAACTGTAATAACAATGCACTGGTGTCTGAAACATGTTCCTCAGTGCTTTTCGGCAGTGAATTTGCACCGGCAACATTCACATTCTGACAAGCAGAAAATGTGTCTTGACTCATTTGAGAAAACGGTGAGGACCCAAAACCGAAGTCTACAGTATCTGCAGTATTGTGTTCTGTCATTTCGGATTCCTGAGGCGAGCTGTTGCCGACCAATCGATCGATAATGCTTCCCTGTTCACTACCTGTTTCACTGCCTACACCATTGTTTGACGCCCGCTCCATTTCCCTATGCACAGTTACCAAATTACTACTTTGAACATTAGTTAATTCATTACATGGTGGGGCCAACACACTACTTTCGTCTTCACTGTCATTTCTCAGTTTACTTTGGAGCCGTGTGTTACGTTTTTCACACGCCATTATTGTCACAATATTTCACACGATAACACAGAAAAGCACAATTTGAATAGCAAAAATAAGAGAATACATTAACATAGCACTGAAAATAATATGTAGTTAATTACAAGCGCAGCTGCGAAATACTTGGTGCAAATCTACATGCATGCCACAACCGTTTTACAGTACAACAATGAAAGGCTGCAACTACAAAGGAGATTCTCTCTACAATTACGCACTAGCAATAAACAAAATCTACACTAAATACACAAACTACAAGAAAAAATCAGAAGATTCCAGTGAGGTATCCTGGCAGGGTCGCCATATGAAACGTCCCCTTTAGAACAAATTATACAAGACTGTGCTTAACCTGACACACAATATTATTTAGCGCAACGCAATCTGACTATCAAAGATCCCTGCAAAAGAATGGCCCTGACTAACATTAACCTATACCTTTCACAAATCACTTACCTCACAAAAATCTCCGTTACTCGAACTACTGCAATACGGCGAGCGCCACTACTGCCAGCTAAATAAAAGATTCAAACTACTGAAGGCACTAACTACTGGTAGGGATAGTTTGCAAATGAAAGATATTAATAGAGAACAAACAATGTATTTACCTTAATATTCATAATTGACATCCAGTATTACAAATTATCAAAACTCCGCCATCTCTCTCCCCACATCCACCACTGCTGGCGGCTCACCTCCAACTGCCCAACGCTACGCGCTGTTAACATCCAGCTGCCCCTCTACAATGGCAGACAACAATGCAAACTAGCCAGAGACCGCACACAGCACAGCCAGTGATTTTCATATAGAGCGCTACGTAACGTTGCCAATAAGAAACATAAACAGCCTAGCTTACATAAAGAAAACATAAACAGCCTACTTACATAAAGAAAATATAAACAGCCTACTTACATAAAGAAAATATAAACAGCCTACTTACACATTGATGGGGGGAGCAGTGAATAAACCACTGGGATAAAATGGGTCCCCTTGTTCCCTCGAAATTTTATGGGATCACCAGGTCTATGGCAACATCCCGATGGACTGATATCTGCCATTAAATAATGTCTACTGACCTGCCCTTACCGTCAGCTTTGTAGAGGGGCTGGTAATTGCGATGCACGAACCTTCAAGTGGCACCTGGAGACTGGACTGACGCAGCTTAAGTGCGACTTTAAAATATCACAGTCTATTAGCAGCACTCTTCCAATGAAAATTGTACTGGGTTATCTCAATCGATCATATGGCGAGTGGCGGAGATATCAACATCTAGAATGCGCTTGGTGACTATCACGATATGATCACCCTAGGAAAGATGAGCCGCCGCCATAGAGCACTATTGTCAGTATGTTTTGATGAGGCTTTCAATGGAGTGAGTGTAAGTCTTGATGCACATATGGTTTCCATGGCCATATATCACTGTCGTGACGTGGTTACTCCACCATGATTTCTCTGTAGTGCTTCTCGATGGGTGTGCGACGAAATACCTCATCGTATGAAGATACAGTGTCCCCTGTCAATAATATTATATGTGCTAGCCCTTGATCAGTTACTCTGTGGCTGTTGCCACTGATTGACAGGATTAACTTTAGGATGATATACTTTTAAGTGTAAAGGACATACTAATGGGCTTTTGCTGGCAGTGTGGCCTGGTAACGACATGCATGTGGCTTTAGATTGGATCCACAAATATAGAACGGCCACTAGCAGCCATATAAATGTGGACAAGTTGGTTGGTGATGTGTATCGCTGTCATGCTATTGGAAGAATACGTAGGACGTTTATGGCTCATTGATACCTTGGGATGAATTGTTGTTACCAACGGAATATGACGCTCAGCAGTGTACAAATGCAACAAACTGCTACAAGCAGTCCAGACAGGTGTCAACAGGAACATCACACAGGCCTTACACATCCTTCAGCAGGTCAAACATGTAAACACATATCTCGTGTTACGGGTTCTGTACTTTGCCAAGTACTCCCGACGTTGGCGGTAGTAGCGCAATCCATATTGACATGCTTTGGTTCCTTTATGAGTGTAGGCCTACTTTTTAAATTCAGATTCAAATCCCAGACCCCTGTCTTGGTACGAGTTGATCGGGTCTTGTACATGTTCACGAAAGAGTGGTGTAGATATGCATCAGCACAATGTTATAACCGTGGAGATGAGATATGAGACATGACTGATTATAAATTTAGTAGATGAATTACCACCAGTGGCTGTCTAGCACATTTAACAGTCACTTCACCTTATACAGTCTTTTTTACATCAAATATAGCTATATTCAGATAGCTCTAGCAGGAACCAGACCTGCAAGTCAAGGTGACACCTATCAGATACTAACTACAGGATGGCCTAGCAAATCCATTCTGAGGAGATATCCACATATCAATTGGTATGTGGTATGGCGGTCAGTACAGCATGTTTCCTTAGACACAGAGGTACAGACACGTGCTGCTAAGCAATGCACAGGTGTCTGTTTGGGTCCAACAAGCATGAGGCAGTCTTAACCCTCTCATACTTGACGCCTCAGTATTGTCTCAGACTGCTCATGATGTCATTAAAGTCGAATATAATCTGTTTAAATGTCTTTAAATTTGTTGAAATTTGTTTAAATTTATTATGTACCTACAGCATCAGTGTCGTGTAATCGCCACAAGAGGCTCTGATATCAGTGCTTGTTGAGCTGTCGGTGTTCAATTAGCGAGATATTGGTATCAGACAGGGGGGGGGGGGGTCTTTATAGTTGTATTACATGCACTCATTCAGCTGAGGAGTGTATCGACAGCTCACTGCATGAAGAATGGAAGTGAGCATTAGTGCCTGAACATATGAAGCGGAAGAACACGTTCCCGCAAATAAATGCTTTGCATTAAAGATGCATAACACAATGCATGGCAACATCTGACTCTGTTGGAATTGTCTGTCATTTCTAAAACCTACTTATAAGCCCCCACCACACAACTGCCACCGATCCACCAGGCCAAAGAACTAACCTAGTTTGCGAGTTCATTGCTAGAGGGCGCGGCGATGGGTCACATGATCGTGCGTTGAGTCCATAGGAGAACATCATCATGATGACATCACGTGTTTTTCTCAGCTGCAACTTCTGCCCCAGCCATCTCATTACCCCCCCCCCCCCCCCCTTCTTCCAGCCTCCGTCGGTCTGGAGGGGAAAACTGGTGGTAAACGGAATCAGCCTGTTCTGCGCTGCTGGAGAGAGGAAGGAGTGTACTTTATTTATTTTTGAAGAATTTATTTAGGAACCCATTTCACCTAGTTTATTTATTACGCTGATACAAAACACACACCCGCCGGCGGTCTGAAGGAGGAAATTGGCCAAAATGGAATCAGTCTGTTCTGGGCTGCTGAAGAAAGAAACAATAACACTTTATTGATTTTTGGAACAATTTATTTAGCGACGGATTTCACCTAGTTTATTTATTACACTGATGCGAAACACTCACCCTGATGTGCTTGGGGTCACGATATACATATTACAAACATGAGAACTACTCATAAATAATGCATTGCACTGATGTACAGAGACGCACACAACTGGAAAATTTCCCAAAAAATCCAGTACACACCATACAGACGTGCCAACTACTCGAAGATCACCGAAATAATGCATGCAAACATGTTCACAACGCTTAAACACCCGAAAATAATTCAGAGCAAAAACATTCAGTGCGCGTAAGAAACGCAACCTATCAGCGACTCGGTCACTGATTCTACTGGAGGGAAAGCATATGTGCACCCCCCAAACACATGGGAACTGTACAGATGGGGGAGAGGAAGGTTAGGTTAGTGTACTTTATTTATTTTTCTCGGGAAACTGTCACAAATATCCATCCTAAATATCTAATTAATCACAAAGTTCCGCCCTAATTACACAACTTTATGCATAGTGCTCTACAAGGACGGCTTAAAATCGCTATATAGCGTAAAAACTGACCATACCATACAACTGGTGTTATCCTGCTGGGAAAAAATTTCACAATACCACTCCAAACTTACCCAGATAACTATCCTAATTACATAATTGATCACAAAGAGCGGACCTAATTACACAACTATAAGCATAGCGCTTCACAAGGATGGCAAGACTTCGCAAAATCTGATGATACCATACAACTGGTGGTATCCTGCTGGGAAAAAAATTCTCGCAATACAGGGACATAAACACTCAAATTCTACTCTAGACATACAAGCTATGGGGTAAAAGGCTCGGGTTTAAGATACAATCTTTATTCTTTTTGGAGGGAAATACGTTCTACCGACTAGGTGCTGGTGTTGGACAGAGAGGAGTATAAAAAAGTGTATTACCGTCAAGCATATAGCATCTTTCGCTGTTTCACATCAGAGTTAATTACACACGCCTACTAAAAATCACCCTACTGCCTGGATAACCGGAGCCAATACACGCTGATGGAAAAAAATGCGTCATAGGTATAACTATACTTCGAAATTCTAGCGAAAAGAACTAACACACGTACTGAACGGGTCATAATGCATCACATGTACTGGGGAAAGTGTCGTCCTAAAAGACTGCAGTTTAACATGTGTTCTCCACCATGCACAATCACAGACCCAACGCCTCTAGAGCTGAGAAAAATAAAAACTTTTGTTTCACGTCATGTAGTACACTCCAACAGTGAGCGGCAAAAGCCACAGCATCGTAGAGAACTCATCAGCCGTTCTGCGAGGGATTATTTAACATTAACTCAACTCCTATAATAAAGCAGCTATCAAAAAAAGGAGGGAAAAACACATTCACAATGATAATAAATGTTCTTTTTCCACGAAAATAGACAAAGTCCAGTTTCACTTAGTTTTATGAACAAAATCTGTATAGTTTTTCACATTCGACTGAGAACTTATCATGTCTGCGAATACATTTACATGGAAACTCGAAAAAGAAAATAGAGGAGACTGATATTTCCACTCATGAATACTGATGTCGGTGCTGTAACAGATTCCAAATCGCCCCTATAATTTACAAAGCCAAATAAGGTGCTTCTGAGAGAACCAGCAAACGTGTCTTCCACGTTCGTTCTAGATGCACACACCACAATGGATTTCCTCTCAACTCAATAAAGACGTGAAATGCGAAGAAGCAGGCAGCAGAACAATTTACACGTGAGGGAATAATGCCTAGCACAAACACACGTCCATAGTGAATCTTCAAAAATTTCTACTTGAACCCGAAAGCTGTCCAACACATACTAAATATTAGTTAGCTATTCGGATGTCTAGATGACTACACGGTTAAATGAACTACATTCCTGTATTGCAGCAGCCCTCTCCATTCAGACAGGGAAAAGTGAATCATTCCCGCCATAGGTCATCCATAGACAGAATCATCCTATGAAATCGGTTACATATATATTTTATCGTTATACTTACAATTTCCCCCCCCCCCATCCCCCACACATGGAACCATGGACCTTGCCGTTGGTGGGGAGGCTTGCGTGCCTCATTGATACAGATAGCCGTACCGTAGGTGCAACCACAACGGAGGGGTATCTGTTGAGAGGCCAGACAAACGTGTGGTTCCTGAAGAGGGGCAGCTGCATTTTCAGTAGTTGCAAGGGCAACAGTCTGGATGATTAACTGATCCGGCCTTGTAACGCTAACCAAAACGGCCTTGCTGTTGTGGTACTGCGAACGGCTGAAAGCAAGGGGAAACTACAGCCGTAATTTTTCCCGAGGGCGTGCAGCTTTAATGTGTGATTAAATGATGATGGCGTCATCTTGGTTAAAATATTCCGGAGGTAAAATAGTCCCCCATTCGGATCTCTGGGCGGGCACTACTCAAGAGGACGTCGTTATCAGGAGAAAGAAAACTGGTGTTCTACGGATCGGAGCGTGGAATGTCAGATCCCTTAATCGGGCAGGTGGGTTAGACAATTTAAAAAGAAAAAGGGATAGGTTAAAACTGGAAATAGTGAAGTTCGGTGGCAGGAGGAACAATACTTTTGGTCAGGTGAATAGAGGGTTATAAATACAAAAACAAATAGGGGTAATGCAGGAGTAGGTTTAATAATGAATAAAAAAATAGGAGTGCGGGTAAGCTACTACAAACAGCATAGTGAACGCATTATTGTGGCCAAGATAGACACGAAGCCCACGCCTGCTACAGTGGTACAGGTTTATATACCAACTAGCTCTGCAGATGATGAAGAAATTGATGAAATGTATGATGAGATAAAAGAATTTATTCAGGTAGTGAAGGGAGATGAAAATTTTATAGTGATGGGTGACTGGAACTCAACATTACGAAAAGGAAGAGAAGGAAACGTAGTAGGTGAATATGTATTAGGGCTAAGAAATAAAAGAGGAAGCCGCCTGGTAGAATTTTGCACAGAGCATAACTTAATCATAGCTAACACTTGGTTCAAGAATCCTGAAATAAGGTTGTATACATGGAAGAACCCTGGATGTACTTGAAGGCTTCAGATGGGTTATATAATGGTAAGACAGAGATTTACGAACCAGGTTTTAAATTGTAAGACTTCCACTTCCAAATTAGACTCAGATTCATTATCTTTTATTAAATGCTTATCCAGACTCTGGGAAGCTTTTTTCTTATAAGGGGATCATGCGAATTCGGTAAATCTCTCTTCAAGACGCACACACAGTAAAGCACCTAATGCCACAAACAAAAAGTAGAGCTACAGAGAGTAAAGCATCTAACTGACTAGTCCTATTTTACTTTACGTTATGCTGACTATCTACGTCTGTTCTCAGTACTGTCTTTCAAGAAAAACAGCTTCGGCCAGTTTGAGTTCATATAATACTAGCATGTGGATTAATCGTAGCAGAAACAAGTCCAGCATTACGTTACTGGTGCCTTGGACAAGTCTCCCCCTTAATAAAGAGTTTGTTATAGCGACAAGGAATTCACTGCTACCAAGCTTATATTGCTACAGCCTTACTCCTACGATCCTTATACTGCTACAGCCTTATAACCACATAAGTCTACTTCCTCTGGTGAACGTGTTAAGTGTCTGAGAATTGCGTCTGGTTCGCCTAGGTGGTCCATGGAGACAGGATGGTGGAGCAGGGAGGGCAGTGCTTGGCGCTTCAACTGTTAGCAACGTTTGTCTGCAAAGACGCCGGCGAGTTACGACAGGCTTTTCTGTGGCGGATACCCTCTCACTGAACCATTGAGCACAATTTATGCCAGCCGCCAGGGTGGAGAAGATTACACATACATTGTGCAAATCGCTCTACCTCGTCTGGTGAAATGGTCTGGTGTAATGTCAGGAAAACATACGGAGCTCCCTTATTCGCGACCTGGTGGTCACAGTCGCACAATGAGTGGCATCCCTACAAGGATCTCGCTTCACTCGTTCGATATGCGAATGCTGGGGCGAGTTCTCCGTTATCTAGGTGTGTGCCAGACTTACATGTTTTCATCGACGCGTCGGGATCTGCTTGCCGTTATTAACGTGGGGCGGAGATCTCTCGGCCAGAACTGATGTAGCATCAATGTCTGGCGGCAGACCGGAGGGGACTATACCGAAACGTTTTTGTCCATTAGTGTGCAGTGAGTCCGCAAACATCGGCGTCCTCGGCTACACACCAACATGGCCAAGTCTGAGGGACGGATTCCCCTGTGGGCAAATTCAATTTAGTTTCTTAGGTCTCTAGAGGTGTATTTTTTAGCGCTGTGCTACACACATACAGAAACTTTGGTTCTAAGCATCAAAATGTTACTGTGACATCCGATAATCTTGTAATGTAGAGGTGCTTTACCTACTGCTGTGTGGTGTTTGTCTTATATAAAGCAGCTCTGGGTAGAATTCGGTAGCGCGTATGGAGTTGTCTATGACGTGACTATTTGTACGAATGATTTCTTGTATAACACTATGACGTCCAACACTAGTAATGGGAAAGTGTCTCAGCAATGACAAATAAATCGGCAATGTGCTGCATTGTTCTCGACTGACAAATTCACGACGTCCACGCAACGCATCACGACGTGGCACGACATGGTGCGCCAATGTGATGTGATATCATGACGTGACGTGACGTATGTGACGTGACGTTTTGTGTCGATGCGAGGCGATGGTGATACCATGTTGACACATGTTGTGGGTTGGCAGGAGACCCAACACCGGGTACTGCGTTTTAGCTCACGCAGGCTGGCTTGAGGTCTGGAACAGGACAAGGAATTTAGACTTTAGGGAAACGGACGTAGCTGGTGGAATACTTAACTTTAATCCCTAATGATGAGCGTCGCTCTTGACGGTACATGATTACAGTATCAATAGTAACTGGTAATGGCGTCTTGCTAGGTCGTAGCAAATGACGTAGCTGAAGGCTATGCTAACTATCGTCTCGGCAAATGAGAGCGTATTTTGTCAGTGAACCATCGCTAGCAAAGTCGGTTGTACAACTGGGGCGAGTGCTAGGAAGTCTCTCTAGACCTGCCGTGTGGCGGCGCTCGGTCTGCGATCACTGATAGTGGCGACACGCGGGTCCGACGTATACTAACGGACCACGGCCGATTTAAAGGCTACCACCTAGCAAGTGTGGTGTCTGGCGGTGACACCACAACACATAACTCCCATCATTGGGTACAATGTGTAAAACTGCGTAAAACACGGAAAAAATTCATAAAATATGGGTGAATGAGATTACTTTCGTATCTGTGTCAGTGATGATACTGCTAGTCGTTATAAGGACGAAATATTAACCTGTTATAAAATAAACAGATCTCAAGTAACATAATTTGTTATTAACAAACAGACACGGAATACAACCTAACTCTATGCCGTTCAGCTCCAGAGTGTCACAACTATAACAGACGGATTTGGGAAAGTTTGCTTCAGTATCAGTGATGCCTAATTAAAACACATACTGCATTGTGACTGCCTGAGAGCATCATGACGTCGTCGCGATGTCGTGCAGAGAGCAGTGCATCTCGCGTAATTGGACAAAAGAAAATCCGGAAAAGGGTGAAGATAGGTAAAATTTGGGAAAATGTGGAATTATATGGAGTAATAAGAGTACTTACATATCTGCCTGGGTGCAGTCTCTGCTGGTTCCAGGTAATACAAAACTATTGTTAACAAATAGAACCCAATATGTGACGTAACGTTATAAAAAAAAAGCACAGACTACAACTTGTCTCCCTACGCTACCCAGCTCCAGAATTCATCCGGTTGTTAAACAGTAAAGTTGTGGGAAATAGGTGAAAAATACGTAAATGTGGTATAGTGAGAGTACTCACAGATCTGACTCGATATGGTCACTGCTGGTGTCACGTAACACTGTTGTTAACAAATAGAACTCAGGTGACATATCTTATTATTGAGAGATAGCTACATCCTTTTCCTATGCAGTCCAGCTCCATAACAACGCCTCACTTAAGTGTCCCAGTTAAACAAGACTAGCGACTGAAGAGGGTCCTTCATCCTCATGCTTGAAATGGGCACGGTGAGGAGAGGTAGAGGGGGTTGCCACCATTTTTGTGACATGTGACGACTTTAGAATTACGTCATATCTTAAATATCACTTGCACAGTTACCTGGGTGCATCGCCTAGGTGACCTTGCACATTTTCCAGTCGATCCTGCGGAATAGGAAATGCGGATACAAGGACCTCCAGTGTATAGCCTGAGAGCGGTTGTCTATGTCTCGAGACAAGGATCCAGTTATAACTGACCCAGTGATCATAAAAACAGCAGCAAAAGAATACAACATATTATACTGGTTCAGGTATATGGATGACATCTTCTGCTTAATAGATGAACCACAAACAAAAATTGAAGAATTATATACTGGCATCAACAAGGTACATAAATATATAAAATCCACAGTGGAACTAGAAGAGAACAACCAAATCAACTTTCTGGGTACATCAATCAAAAAGCAAAACAGTAAGCATATGTTTGAAATTCACCGTACACATACAGCAACTGACATTGTTACCCCCCAGTATTAGAACCACCCACACTCACAAAAGCAAACAATAATTCAACACATTCTCCACAGTCTCAATACAATTTCACTCAACTAATAAAACTATTAAAAAGAACTGAAGATAATAATGGAGATCGCCTGAAACAGTGAGAACAACAGTGATATAGTCACAAAGCTAAACAACAAAACCAAAAGTAACATATAATCAGAAAGGATAAAAACCATTGACAACATCACAACAGAACCATACACAATCACAATCACTCAGTACCATAACAACTACATAAAATTATAAGGAAAATATAAGAGAAAAAACAAGATGGCTCATAATAACACACAAACAAAAACAAGCATAAAAATCACCAACATTTTCAAAAGACAGGGAATAAACATAGCAAACAAAACAGACAATTCTATCAAACAATACACCGCAAAACTGACAGAAAACACAGATATATACCAGAAAGTAGGTATACATAAGTTACAGTGTAACACTTGTAATGTGAGATACATAAGACAAACAGGCAAAACATTTGATGTGAGATACAAAGAAAACACGAGAGCCTGAAAGTATGGACAAGCCACACCACATTTGCAGAATAACTAAGAGCACAACAATCACAAACCAACCACTAGAGAAGAAGACATGAAAATAATTAGAATCAACAATGAAAAAAACATCTCATAACACTGCAAGCAAATTACCACATAGAGAGAACCAAAGCAGAAAAGAAAACCCTGTTGAATGGTCAAGCACACACACCAAATGACTCATTCTTTACGCTAATAAATAAAATAATAGAGAATGCCACAACAGAGGACTATTATCATAACAATAATTCCTCCCAAACCCCTTTCCACTCACTCACTGGGCCATGAACGTCTCCGCAAAACATTTAAACCAAAACTCAAATTAAATGGAAAAGGATCCTTGCATGTATCTTCTCTCTCACTCTCTCTCTCTCTCTCTCTCTCTCTCTCTCCCTCTCTCTCTCCTGCTCACACACACACACACACACACACACACACACACACACACACACACACACAGAGAACAGACAGATATAAACGTAACAGAAACGAATAGGAATAGGCGTTAGTTCCGGCAAATACATCGTTCGGTTGGCAACATGAGCGTGTACGTAAACAAACCAAACAGAATGAGATACACAGTGAACTCAAAGTGTTACGTCTATATAACTGACAGAAGACTGAGAGTGATAGTACATAACAAGAACAAATGCAAACAAAATGAAAAGTGGGAAGAAAAATGTTCGCAACACTAAAATATGCTTATGTTTTGTCAATGGAACGGTAGTTCACCAGATGAGAGGAAACACTGATGCCAACCGAAAACAGGAAGAACCATAGATAGTAATTTATTTACATGAAAAGCGAGACCCACATAAAAAAGTATGCCATAACTGTATCATTCTACACTCCTGGAAATTGAAATAAGAACACCGTGAATTCATTGTCCCAGGAAGGGGAAACTTTATTGACACATTCCTGGGGTCAGATACATCACATGATCACACTGACAGAACCACAGGCACATAGACACAGGCAACAGAACATGCACAATGTCGGCACTAGTACAGTGTATATCCACCCTTCGCAGCAATGCAGGCTGCTATTCTCCCATGGAGACGATCGTAGAGATGCTGGATGTAGTCCTGTGGAACAGCTTGCCATGCCATTTCCACCTGGCGCCTCAGTTGGACCAGCGTTCGTGCTGGACGTGCAGACCGCGTGAGACGACGCTTCATCCAGTCCCAAACATGCTCAATGGGGGACAGATCCGGAGATCTTGCTGGCCAGGGTAGTTGACTTACACCTTCTAGAGCACGTTGGGTGGCACGGGATACATGCGGACGTGCATTGTCCTGTTGGAACAGCAAGTTCTCTTGCCGGTCTAGGAATGGTAGAACGATGGGTTCGATGACGGTTTGGATGTACCGTGCACTATTCAGTGTCCCCTTGACGATCACCAGTGGTGTACGGCCAGTGTAGGAGATCGCTCCCCACACCATGATGCCGGGTGTTGGCCCTGTGTGCCTCGGTCGTATGCAGTCCTGATTGTGGCGCTCACCTGCACGGCGCCAAACACGCATACGACCATCATTGGCACCAAGGCAGAAGCGACTCTCATCGCTGAAGACGACACGTCTCCATTCGTCCCTCCATTCACGCCTGTCGCGACACCACTGGAGGCGGGCTGCACGATGTTGGGGCGTGAGCGGAAGACGGCCTAACGGTGTGCGGGACCGTAGCCCAGCTTCATGGAGACGGTTGCGAATGGTCCTCGCTGTTACCCCAGGAGCAACAGTGTCCCTAATTTGCTGGGAAGTGGCGGTGCGGTCCCCTACGGCACTGCGTAGGATCCTACGGTCTTGGCGTGCATCCGTGCGTCGCTGCGGTCCGGTCCCAGGTCGACGGGCACGTGCACCTTCCGCCGACCACTGGCGACAACATCGATGTACTGTGGAGACCTCACGCCCCACGTGTTGAGCAATTCGGCGGTACGTCCACCCGGCCTCCCGCATGCCCACTATACGCCCTCGCTCAAAGTCCGTCAACTGCACATACGGTTCTCACGTCCACGCTGTCGCGGCATGCTACCAGTGTTAAAGACTGCGATGGAGCTCCATATGCCACGGCAAACTGGCTGACACTGACGGCGGCGGTGCACAAACGCTGCGCAGCTAGCGCCATTCGACGGCCAACACCGCGGTTCCTGGTGAGTCCGCTGTGCCGTGCGTGTGATCATTGCTTGTACAGTCCTCTCGCAGTGTCCGGAGCAAGTATGGTGGGTCTGACACACCGGTGTCAATGTGTTCTTTTTTCCATTTCCAGGAGTGTAGATTCCAATGATGTGCCTTAAAATGACAAAAGACGGAAAGCGTCTGTAAACATCTATCACTCACAGTAAAAACCATAAAAAGACTGACTCATTTGCAAGAGAATTAAAACGTGACTTACATTTTGCCTAATTCTTTTAGGACAATTGTTTTCAATGAATAATGTCTTCAATTAAAGTGCACACTTCAACACCAGTTTTAGATTTGTCGTCATTTCAGTACAAAAAACTTTACCAACACGAACGCGTTCTCGAGCTGTTCAAAATGTGCTGGCATTTTGTAGGAGGATTTATTCAAAGATCATAAGAAAAATGAGCTGCTAGTTTAATTCGTCTCTTAGAAATGCTACCCACAATTTGTACACTCATGTTCAGAACAATCAGAACACCCTCAACGACTAGAGATAGGACGTTCATAGTCTCATGATATGTGCATTAGTATGTTCTGTAGAAATGATTAGCAATTGAGTCACCTCAGTTCAGCATGTGTCCTGTTGTCGAATAGGCACATGTTTCACCATTGTCCCTGATAATTTGTTCCATGCGAGATTGCATCGACGCATAATAGGTGCGAATGGCGTCCTGTGGTACAGCCATTTGTGTGCATTCATCTGCTTCCAAAGTTCATGTCTGGTGATTGGCAGTTGGGCACAGCACTGCACCTTTCGTTTCACCATGCCCCACAGTTTTTCAATTGGCCACAAGTCTGGTGATCTGACGGGCCGCTGCAAAAGCGGAACGTCCTGTGGTGCTAAGAAGACACGACATCGCGCAGCAACATGTGACCGTGCACTGTCTTGCTGAAAAATGGCATCTGGTATGTTATGCAGATATGGTATGGCAATGGGTTACAGGACGTCACAGACATAGATCACACTGGTCAGAGTTCCCTGGACACGCACCAGCTGTGATTTGTGGCTGTACCCAAAGTACCCCACACCCAAGGCCCTGAGTTGGCGCTGATTGTCTTGTGTGAATGCGGTCACCGAGTGCCGCTCCTCCTGCCTGCAGTAAGCGGAAATGCGGCCACCATTTTCGTACAAGCAGAACCTGGATTCGACCGAGTACACTACCTGATGCCATTGCTGTCTAGCATGTTTCTCCACATTCGTCAATGGCAGGTGGAGACGTGGACGATGAGCAAGTAACCCATGCCTTAACATACGGCGACGCACTGTCATCCCTGATAGTGTACGATGTGTTACGCTGTTCCACCGTTGCTCAAGAGCCGATGAGGACGCAGATCTGTTCTGCAATGCCATGAGATGCCAAACTTCTCGGGGGTGTGGTCTGTTCTGGTGCGACCTGGCCCGTCTCCTCGTGTTCTACGGTCTTCTGTGAACCATTCTGCACACACCAGCTGCACTGCCCCAACACTTCGTCCCACATGACCAGCAATTTCTTGGATGGATGCATCACAGTCTTGCCTGCCAATAATGCGCCCTCTTTCAAACCTACTGATTTGACGGTACAGTTCGATCATACATCTGCGAGGCATCCGGCAGATCGGCTCAAATCACACTGATCAATTACTTTCGGTTTATAGCGACAACGAGAGCCGCAGGCAAATTTTACCTGTAGGTGGTGTTGCGCTGCGATATCGATATTGACCTTGAACCTGCAGGCCGACATGGATCAAATTCCACTCATTTCTACAAAACATACTATTGTACATTTCGTGTGAATATCAACGCACTAACTCAAGTCGTTCAAGGTGTTTTGTTTCTTCTGAAAGTGATTCTAATTACAGTTCAATCCTGAAACTGGTTTCTCCCTTATTCAGAGACTAGCCTACATGAATGCAGAATTTTACACATCTTATTAATAAAGTAACTACCAGGTTAACGAACCCTGCAGTAAAGAAAAAAAGCGTAACGTCCTCTCTACTTGAGGCGAATGTTATTGTTTTGAACGCCATGTTCGCCTCACGTGCTGCGAACAGAACGATCGCGAAAGTCGATAGGCAGCCCTTTTCGTCCTCGGTACAGGGTGTGACGTTTACACGAAGGCTCGTGAACTGTAGGTCACTCTTTCCGACTGTGATGGTTTTGATGCTTTTGTAGGTGCCGCAGGCACTGTGGGAGCTGCTAATTCCGTGGGTTTTCCGACCAGAGCCTGCCCCACTGCTGATCTACACCAGTTGTTCACCAGCAGCGGGAGTGTTGTCGCCGTCAGTGTCTGAGTGCACTCGCCGACAGCCTTCGTAATGAAATTAGCTGACTATACGATCAATCAGTACAGGGAACATGCTAGTATAAAAAATTGAAATGTAGAGTGGTTTTAACCAGAGGCACAAGACCACGAATTCTGCCGGAGGTTGGCGTACGGTACGAATCTAAACTCTCCAATAAATCAAAAAACATTAGGGTATGAAGAAGAAAGCAGTAAATGGTACATTTGAAATTAAAAAAGCGTTTCATTGAACTGCCCCATCAGAAAAGAGAAAAAAAGATGGATAGATCTACACAAAAGGAAAAAGATATTGCAATAACGAATAGGGTGAAGTAAGAGGATGTTGAAACCATGGCTTTGTTATAAAAAAAACTGACTGAGAATTTAAAATGGGTAAAATAAGATTATAAGTTTAATCATTTTATCCAGTAATGTTAACTCACCAGGTTAGCCGAGAGCACTAACGCTGGACTCGGGCAGGCGCGCTTCCCCCGGATCGAAATTGCCTGGCGCATTAACGACGAGGGCCGGTATGCTGACCAGTCTGGATGTGGTTTTTAGGCAGTTTTCCACATCCCACTAGGCGAGTACCAGGCGGGTCCACAAGTCCCGCCCTAGTTACACGACTTGCAGCCATTTTAAAGCATTCGCACTATTTCATTGCTTACATTAGACGCAGACAATTCCGTCTGGGGGGTTTATGGTGGCAACGTGAAGGGCATCTGGTCACCGTTCGATAGTAAATTGCAAAATCTATAGTCTCAAGGTCGACGCCGCGTTGAAGTGGGACAAAGGCCCAAATGAAATGATAATGATGGCTTTATGCAGTAGTGTTGTAGAAAGGAACAAATGTGATAGTAAAAAGAAAATAAAAAGTCAGAAACAAAAAAAAATTGAACATGCCTCTATATTAGCCAGTCCTAAGCCTGATTAAAATGTGAAAGGGACTGTTATTGATAAAGGGTCAGCAGAGGCTCCGCCACTATTACGGCTTTCATTGACGGTCGGTGTAGCCACGGGTAAAATTATTGTGCTCGGAAACACCACGTTGAGGTAACAGGTCCCAAAGCCCAGGGTCGGGAAGCCCACGATACTGAGTGCTTTCCTAACAGTCGAGGGTCGCGGCATCTATGAAGCCGAACACAGCGTGGAAACAAAAGTGTTGGTTAGCAAATTACATGAGATAGTTATTCCAGGCTTTATTACCGAAAATCTTAACTTTTTCCTTCAAAATCATGTTTATACATTAGACTTTCTCACAAAATCTTACACTCACCGCAGTTGGTACATAGCAGCCACTCACACGGATCTATGTTGACTATCTTTTTGTTTATAGTAAATACAGGATATCTTGTAACGACATTAATCAGGTTTCTAAAAGTACTGATGTGTGCCAGTTATATGTGTCTGTATACTGAGACCGAGGAGGCGCCTACATCTTGATCTTCAATGCTTAGCAAGCGACGTTGGACGGTTTCTCGTCATAGTGACTGCAGAATCTCATGTGTGAAGGTTTTGGTTCTATTTACGTTTTACCATGGCATTATACAATCGTCGTCTAGTTATCGATGCATATTACGTATATCGTAGTGCCTTGAACTATTTACTAACCGAGACAGAGAATTCATACATCGTGCGTAAGATCTTGCCATAATACCGATCTTTACCCATAAGATACACGATGATGGTCCCGCCGGAGGTTCGAGTCCTCCCTCGAGCATGGCTGTGTGTGTTGATCTTAGTATAAGTTAGTTCACGTAGTGTGTAAGTGTAGCGACCGATGACCTCAGTAGTTTGGTCCCTTAAGAATTCACAGAAATTTGAACATTTAAACATCATCATGCTCGCAGCAAATGAAACTGCAAACCTAGGTTTAGCTAGGATTGTGAAGCTATTGTCGTACTGCCAGATCTCTTCCATCAGCGTGGAGGACAGTCTACACCAAAAACCTCAGCTGTTAATACGACTCACCTCGCCCCGTCCTCGTGGACAACGACGCACACAATTCTTTCATGTCGTGCGACTTGTATTGCGGAGGTGCGCAAGCTAGGAAAATGTGCAAACTCCTGGCGGAAACCAGCGTTTGTATTGGGGAAGTTTTATGCGTCTAAACTGCCTCCGACATCGTATTCATAGTGACTGATTCTAGAAGAACTGTAGATCTACTAGAAGATAAGGAATGGCACTCAAAATGTAAGCGATATTTCTCTACGATATAGACGTTCAAAATTACTTTGAATCAAAGGACACACCGCTATCACACAGCATGAGGTAATAGGCGTAGCGGAAAAGTGGCGAGTGATAGGACGTCGGCGTTACGGTACTTTAATACAACTGACGTTGTGTCTGCATTGAAGTAGCAGATTTTACTGCAATGGAAAGAAATTAAAAAGTCGCTGCAAATCCAGAGATACAACTCTATAGAATTGTACAGCCTCCTGCATGTAAAAACCATGTATCTCTCAAACTAGATTATTTAAACGTCAAACATATACAATCCTTTCCATCAGGTTGGGATCAGATGTTACACGTCACATCTGTACAGCTTAAAAAGTATGGTTCAAAGAGTATTGTATGACACAGACGAACTTTCCGGTCTCGACCACTTGATAAGCGGAAAATACTTGATACATTGTTAGTCAAAGCAGTAATTTGTCTACCCACGTATACTACGATAATGCTTTGGTAGGTATGCACAGCGGAGCACGTCATCCTACCTAGATTTTTGGAACGCGCTGGGTGGTTACCAAAAGACAACCGAAACAGGATCCTCGGGACATCTGTAGAGTATCTATCAAAACCAACGTTTATCTGTCAAGTCTCGGCATTTTCACCTTAACTTCATGTCGCGCTTGTGGATAAATGGTTCAAATGGCTCTGAGCACTATGGGACGTAACATCTGTGGTCATCAGTCCCCTAAAACTTAGAACTACTTAAACCTAACTAACCTGAGGACATCACACACATCCATACCCGAGGCAGGATTCGAACCTGCGACCGTAGCGGTCACGCGGTTCCAACTGAAGCGCCCAGAACCGTTTGTGGATACACGAAAACCAATTTTTAAGCTATTATAAAACTGCAATGTAAACTATGTCGGCCAGTGCAACAATCATTAAATATGTTTTGTTAACACACAGCGGCCAAATAAAAATGTGAATAAAAACAGATAATTGTTGAGCAGTTTTTTCGCGCGACACTTGTGAGTGGTGAGACTCCCTTGTCTCCTGTATCGACAATGGAGCTACAGCCGGGGTAACCGCGGAAACACTAATTTGGTGCTAAGCAGTCAGACAAGATGCTTGTTCTCGTGCTTATCACTGCGCTCGACGACGTCGCATTCGCGATTCTGTGCTGGTAAGTCGCCGCCAGCTCTCGCATCCTCGCACACTCGTCACTCTAAACGCTGTAGGCCGGAATCGCTGCGTCAGTCTCGCGTTTTGGTCGAAGTCGAGCTGTCGTGTGGCTGGCGAGGCATACAGGCAACAATTGCTCTCGCGTCTCGAAGTTCTTACAAAGTTTAACTTCTGATATACATGTTTCGGAAAACCTTTTTCTCCTTTGAGCTCTTAGAATTGCTTATTGTTAGTGAACAAACCTAACTACTTACCCTTCGTCAATCGTAATTAAAATGCATGTTCTTCTCTTTTCTATTTCAGGCTCTTATGGCAGCTCATACTCTCTACTGAAATGTAAGTACCAAGTCTTTCCGAATAATAGAAGATAAGTTCTTTTAGTTATATATGTTACGTATATTGGCTTACGACAGCTCGTCAGTGCTTGCAAAGAGGGGAGATACAGATAAGATCGCCAACCACAGTGCTCAGAGTGGACACAGCTTGGTCCTGATGATGCCTTTTGTAAGTTGGTTTGTTATACTTACTCCTTAACAGAACGTGCCATGACACAGTCATAAATTTTTATAAGTTTGAAAAATCTGTTCCCACAAGAATGACACTGTTTAAGGGTAATATATTTTAGGATAGTTATGTACAGAATATCTTCCAAAGCAAATCAATTTTGTCTTCGTTTTTTTAGATGGCGATCGGAAATAGACTTACTTGAGATTGATTTCGAGGAATATGTACTGGACATCGAGGCTAACCTGGCAGAAGAACTGGACCTCTTCGAGGTTTTCCCAGACGTGATGGATTATTCAGATACAGATCTATGGTGGATTGACGAACTGATGCCAGAAGAAGATTGGTTAGCCGATGTGAGGGAGATGGTGGAGGATGAAGACGCTTCTCCTGTGCGTGAAGTCGTTGTCATACGGATACATTTCATTGGTGTAAAGGAATTTGTAATTCCAAAACGTAAAGTCGTGGCTTTCTTTGAGTCTTTACTAGGTGAAGAAATAAATAACGTTTCCTAATTTTTTAAAACTGTTTTTATTAGTTCCATCGTCGAATAGCTAGTGTTAAAGACTAGTAATGTATATATTCTGTGTTCAGCTTCCAGAAAATACGAGATGTCGTTTGGTCATTTTTTCATCTCTATGCAGTCGCCCAAGTTCGTCAATGGAAATTGAAGAAAGGGTGTAAAAATTGTAACATGAAGAAAAAAAGAGCAAACATTTTATTGAGAAGTTGAGTAATCCTTAATTTCAATTTTTTAGCAAAATAATGGAATAATATTTTGGCAGTATTGACTACAAAATGTTGTTCTCAGGTTACATAAAATACAGGGTGCGAAACATTGGAACAGCTTGTACAGAAATCTGACTTTACTTGTAAAAGTGAGAGAACACGAAAAATAGACATCGGCTGACAGAAGGGTGACACGTGTGTAATCTACCCCTGCCCATGTTATTTAGCCTACTTATGGAGGAAGAAATAAAGCAAACCAAAGATAATTTGGAATGTGAATTAAAGATGGGGACAAGAAAGAAAACCTTTAAGGCTTGCGATAACATTGTCACTCTGTCAGAGATGGTTGTGAACTTTAGGTAGATCACTTGAACGAAATGCATAGTGCCTAGGAAATAGGTTACAAGATGAAGGTAACTAAAAGTGAACATGGGTACTAAGATGTTAACTGAGACACTAAAAGTAGTAGACTAGGTTACTGTTTTCTCAGATATACACTTTAAGACAATAAAATAAATAAACGATGCACGACGAAGAAGTATGCAGATGGGAAGGAAATCTATAGAAGTGATGTCAAGGCAGACAACTGATTACAGTTTCAGAAAAACTGCGAGGTTTATTCAAGAGAAAGAGCCTCTGTAATTGGGCAAGACAACAACGCGTTGGTCCACCTCTGGGGCTTATGCAAGCAAGCACTTATTTGTAGGGCACTGATTGAGAGAGCTGTCTTATTTAGGGATATCGTGCCAAATTCCGTCCAGTTGGGGCTGATAATACTATCTGATAGGACTGCTCTGTCCATAATGGTCCAAACGTATTCAGTAGGGGAGAGATCCAGCGACACTACTCGCCATCATAGTTTCTGGCAAGCAGCACGAAGGCATACAGTAGAAACTGTCGCCACTTGTGGGCAGGCATTGTTTTGCTGAAATGTAAGCCCAGGATGACTGACCATTGAGGGCAACAAAACGAGGCACAGAATTTCGCTGACGTACCGCTGTGCTGTGAGGATGGCGCGGGTTACAACCAAAGGAGTCCTGCTATGAAATACACGGCAGTACTCCTGGTTGTTGGGACATATGGTGGGCGACGTACATGTCCGGACGTCAACGTTCGTATGAGCTCTAGACATGTCTTCGCTGGTCATTGGGGACCATTTCGAAGGAGGACTCCTCACTGAGGACAGTTCTACTCCAGTCAATGAGATTCCAGGCAGAGTGGCCCGACACCACTGTTAACGCAACTTTTTGGTGTACAGAGTGTTGTGTCTAGACAAGACGGTCTAGACACAATGAGAGGAAGCCGAAAGGCACGCGCTTAAACTCACGCAGGCTGGCGTGAGGTCTGAAACAGGATACGTAATGAATGCTATAAAGAAAAGTACGTAGCTTCTCGAATACTTAACTTTAATCCACATTTGTAGAACATCGCTCTTGATGATACATTAATAGAATCTCAATATCTATACTGGTAATGGCGCCTTGCTAGGTCGTAGAAAATGTAGCTGAAGGCTATGCTAACTATCGTCTCGGCAAATGAGAGCGTAATTCTCAGTGATCCATGGCTAGCAACGTCGGCTGTACAACTGGGGCGAGTGCTAGTACGTCTCTCTAGACCTGCCGTATGGTGGCGCTCGGTCTGCAATTACTGACAGTGGCGACACGCGGGTCCGTCGTATACTAGCGGACCGCGGCCGATTTAAAAGCTACCACCTAGCAAGTGTGGTGTCTGGCGGTGACACCACACAGAGGTCAATGGAGGTCGGCGCAAGGGGTGCCGTGAACTCAGCCCCCTTTCTGTGAGCCGATTAGTAACGGCCCTTATGGTCACTGAAGCATCAGTTGGACATCGGCAAAGTGTGGCCCTGCAGTCGGCAACGCTTATATAAGACAACAAGTGTCTGGCGCAGTATTTGGAAGCGTTACTGCTGCTACAATGGCAGGTTATCAAGATTTAAGTAAGTCTGAATGTTGTTTTATAGTCGGCGCACGAGTGACGGGACGCAGCAACTCAGAGGTAGCGATGAAGTGGCAGTTTTCCCGTAATACCATTTCACGAGTGTACCGTGAATATCAGAAATCCGATAAAACATCAAACCTCCGACATCGTTGAAGCAGGAAGAAGATCCTGAAAGAATTGGACCAAAGACGACTGAAGTGAATCGTTAAATGTGACAGAATTGCAACCCTTCCGCAAATTGCTCCAGATTTCAGTGCTGGGTCATCAACATGTGTCAGCGTGGGAACCATTTTACGAAACAGCATCGTTATGGGCTTCCAGAGGCAAAGGACAACTGGTCTACCCTTGATGACTTCACGACATGATGCTCTACGCCTTGCCTGGGCACGTCAACATCGACTTTGGACTGTTGATGACTGGAAACATGTTGCCTGATTCTGTATCGAGCGGATGGACGTGTACGAGTACGGAGCATCATGAATCACTGGACCCTGCATGTCAGCAGGGGACTGTTCAAGCTGGCGGAGGCTCTGTATCCGTGTGGGGCGTGTGCAGTTGGGTGATATGGGACCCCTGGTACGTCTAGGTACGACTCTAACTGGTGACATGTACGTAACCATTCTGTCTGATCACCTGCATCCATTCACGTCCATAGTGCATTCCGACGGACTTCGTCAATTCCAGCAGAACAAAGCGACACTCTACACGTCCAGAATTACTACAGTGTGGCTCCAGGGAGACTCATCTGAGTTTAAACACTTCCACTGGCCACCCAACTCCCGAGACATGAACATTATTGAGCATATCTGGCTTGCAACGTGCTGTTCAGAAGAGATCTCCACCTCCTCGTCCTTCTACGGGTGTATGGACCGTCCAGCAGGATTCATGGAGTCAGTTCCCTCCAGCACCATTTCAGACAGTAGTCGACCCTATTCCACGTCATGCTGCAGCACTTCTCCATACTCGCGGAGGCCCTACACGATATTACGCAGGTGTACCAGTTTGTTTAGCTCTCCAGCGTAGGTAGGTCGAGTAACCAATGAAGATGTGCTGCGACGATTCGGGAATGGAAGAGCTCTAAGCCACAACCTGATTAAAGAAGCTACGTACGAAGGGCGAACATCAACAATGGGCCGAGAAGCGGGCTACATAACACAGCAAACGGAGACCTTACAGCCAGAACACCACCATATCGGCAGTAGAATAGCCCTGAAGAGCTCGATAACGCAGAGCTACCGTCAGTCCATTACCAATCTATGGTACTAGGAAAGATGGCGCAAAGAGATAGAGCTGGCAAGAACGAGCCGACGGCAAACTTGTCCCAAGCAGACTGGGCTGACTGTGAAGGTGATCCGCTGACGGTAGCAACAGGCAATACGGCAGGGGTGGCGCCCCTTTAAGTTAGGACTATGGCCAACACCGGCAGACACGACAGAGCCACACAATGTGTCAATACGAATTCAGATGACGTAAGCTTCCATTTGCGATAGAGATATAGAAATAGGAACGAAGGCAAACATATTTGTTTGCCTCTCTCAATATCAACGCCATACAGTCGCAAAAAAGGATGTATTTACTTAAATTTGTGATATAAATGGCAGACATAGACATCGTCCTCCTACAAGAAGTGTACATCGACGAATATCCCGTCATGTGCAGATATAAAGCCTAAGTATTACGTGCCTTCAAAACTGGCGGCGGCATTACAAAAGTTCTCACGGAAGGCATCACGATAGGGGATATCTTGTACCATCCTCGATATCTATGTATTATAGAGTACAGACGGAACGGAACGGAAGAGCGTTCCCGTTTCTTCACAGAGGAAATTGCCTCGCTGTTACAAGGGCGGCACGACTATTTTATCCTAGGCGGCGATTTTAATTGTGTACTTTCACCGAAAATCACTTTTATCGATCCACCCCGTACCAAGAATTACGAATATTGACACAGAACATCCATTTTTTGACATGTGGGAGGATGCCCATGTCCTCGATCCCTGATACACCCATGTAACGAGTCATTGCGATAGTCGTCTCGACGGAGTGTACACTGGTCAGCCACATCACTATGAATACCTACCTAATAACCTGTATGTCTACCTTTGACACGGATAACAACAGCGATGTGGCGTGGCGTGGAGGCAGTGACACCTTGGTAGGCCGCTGGAGGGAGTTGGCACAACATCTGCACACACAAGGCACTTAATTCTTGTAAATTACGCGGAGGGGCCGATGAACTCTGACATCGTGGTTCACATTCTAAATGTGTACTTGGCTCTGAGCACTATGGGACTTAACCTCTGAGGTCATCAGTCCCCTAGAACTTAGAACTACTTAAATCTAACCTAAGGACATCACACACATCCGTGCCCGAGGCAGGATTCGAACCTGCGACCGTAGCGGGCGCGCGGTTCCAGACTGAAGCGCCTAGAACGGCTCGGCCACACCGGCCGGCTCTAGATGTGTTCAATCGACTTCAGATCTAGGGAGTTGAAAAGCCGACACATCAACTGAAACTCGCCACTGTGTTGCTCGAAACAATCTATCACTCTCCTGGCCTTGTTGCATGGCGCGTAATCTTGTTGAAATATGCCATAGCCGTCAGAAGACATAATCATCATGAAATCGTGCACATGGTCTGCAATCAGCTTATGACACTCATAAGCCATCATGGTGCCTCAGACGTGAATTTTCGACAGACCATAACAGAACCACCACCAGCTTGTCTCCATCCTGCAGTACAGGTGTCAAGGAACTGCTCACCTGGAAGATGAAACATTCTTGCACTAGCATCGGCGTGGTAAGAAAGGTATCGGGGTTCATCAGACCATACAATGCTCTGTCACTGCGCCAACTTCCAATGCCGATCGTCATGTGCCCATTTCAGTCATAGTTGCTGATGTGTTGTTGACATTGATACATGCATGGGTCGTCCTGCGGAGGCCCATTTTTTGGAGTGTTCAGACTCACTTGTACTGTGCGTAGCATTAAAATCTGATGTTAATTCCGCCACAGTTCGCTGCCTGTCCTGTTTTACCAGTCGGCATAGTCTACGACGTGAGACAACTGTAATGAGATGTGACCACCCAATCCCAAGACGTCTGGACATGGTTTCAACTTGTTTCCACCACGTGTTGAAGAAACTCACCACAGTAGAGCACCCGACAAGTCGTGCAGTACAGTTTCCGAAATACTCGTGCTGGGCCTCCAAGCCGTCACATCTGCCCTCGGCCAGACTCACATAGATTGTGCACATTCCCCATTCCACACATGAACAGTACACTCACCAATACCACATGCAACACGGATGTGTGTGACAAGCAGTCATTCCTACCAGGTAACGCTGCTATCGCCTGGACAGGTTTATATCGAAAGCACGTCAGTGGTCAGAATGTTCTGGCTGATCAGAGTTTCTTACACGTAATGTTAACACTGAGGCCCTGAATGTGGAAGTGTAGCCTGTAGCCTACGTCGACCATAAGACATTTAATGAGTGATCTCTCTCCAGCAGCAGCGGGCGTACCGGAGTTGCGGTCTTTTGAAATTGAATGTCGCCGACGTCACAGACAACCCTTACTTGGAAATCTTGTGAAGTATGCCGCGCAACACTACATTAGCGCATTGTTTGTGGCAAACTGGTGCTATGCGGTGAAATGATGACATATCGTCGTGAGCAGGCAGTGTGGCGACGTCATACGATGGACTTCTATTTCACAGCGCTATAGGAATGCACTGACCAAGTACATTCTCCGGAGTGGAAAATGGCGGTATAACGAGCTAAGGCCGAAATTAAACCCATCATACTACCTCGAAGGTGCTTTGCTCCATGCATGGAAACATAACTAGGTTACAGGAGAACATCCATTAGTGTATCATATCATCAACAAAAGCAAAAGAGCCCTGGTACAAGCACTGAATGATGGCACACACCTAACGTCGTAGCAAGACAAAGACAATGACTTTGTAGAACATTACAGTCAATTTGATGCTGCAGTGGATATCGAGATGGTGGCCATTACCAAAGTTACACACATGATTTTCGGCACTATTGAACCAGACATGGAAGCACTGCTGACGAAGTAAATTACTGAGGATGAAGTGAGGGAAGCCATGGATAGGGGAGCAGTGAATAAATCACTGGGACCTCTTTGAAATTGTATAGGAGCACCAACTATACTATGGCATCCCGAGTGACTGGTGTCTGTCATGAATTAATAACAACATCCAGAAGGCGCTTGGTGACTATCACGATATGATCGCCCTATCAACGAAATACCGCCGCCATGCAGCATTATTGTCGGTAAATTTTGATCAAGCTTTCAATGGAGTGAATCTAAGCCTTGATGCACAAGCGGTTTCCATGGCCATTTTTCACTATCATGATGTAGTAGTTACTCCGCCATGATTTCTCAATAGTGTTCCTCAAAGGGTGTACGACGAAAGCCCTCCTTGTATCGAGATACGACAGACAATGGTATCCCCTGTCTATGATATAATATGTGATATCCCTTGATCTGTGTGGCTGTCGTCACTGATCGACTGGATTGAATTTGTGATGATACACATTAAAGTGTGAAGCATATACTGATGGCCTGGTGCTGGCGGCTGATGATAACATGCATGTGGATTTAGATTGGATCCACAAATATGGAACGGCCACTAGCAGCCATATAAATGTGGACAAGTTGGTTGTTGCTGTGTGTCGGTGTCAGGCTATTGGAAGAACATGTAGCACGTTTATGGCTCATTGGTACTTTAGAATGCCTAGGAATTGTTGTTACCAATGGCATATGTCGCACAGCAGTTACACCTCTATCAGACTGCTACAAGCAGTCTAGACAGGTGTCAACAGGACCTGACATGGGCCTTAGACGTCCTGCAGTAGGCCACATATGTAAACATCTAACCAGACTTACAGATTCTGCACTTTGCCCAAGTGCTCCCGACGTTGGAAGTAGTAGCGCAATTCTTATGGGCATCACTTGGTTCCTTCATGAGTGCAGGTCTACTTTTCGAAGTCATATACAAATCCCAGGCCACTGTCTTGGTATCAGTTGACCAGGCCTTGTACATGTTCACAAAAGAGTGGTGGAACTAAGTATCAGCACAATGTTAAAACTGTGGAGATGACATGATTTATTAGAAATTTTATAGAAGAATTACCAACAGTGGCGTTCCAGCACATTTAACAGTCACTTCACACTATACACATTCTTTTTAATATCAAACATATCTGTATTTAGATAGCTCTGCAAGGAACCAGACCAGACGCCTATCAGATACTAACTACAGGACAGCCTAGCAAACCCATTACGAGGAGGTATCCACAAATAAATCATTTTCAGCTAGGTATCTGGATAATTTTGATCATATAGTGTATTAAAATTATCATATAAGCAATCTTAAGATCATCCTATAAGTTGTCTATTGAGGAAGATATACTACCTTAGATGGCGTTGATTACAACGCCTTTCATGGCCCCTAAAATTGAAATACATAAGTGCTTAATTTTTTCTGGATATTTACGTGTTGTTAAAGACTAGCTTTCACAGATTATTCGGCAAGTGACAGAATGTAATACCTCGAAACTGTATTTGAGAGAAAGACAGTCACGATCTGTGATGTTGTATGAAGTTATTCGCTGTGTGCCTATAGTTTTAACGTGATGGCCGATTACACAAAGAAACAAAGCTACTTACAACAAATATGACGCTGTAATTCAGAATTACCCCGCCGGATGATTGAAACCATCTAACCTGCCCATGTTACTTCCAACAGAATTAAAGTCAGTGAAACTAGATTTCTTATGCTCTCACAGCTATGGCTGGTGGAAACATCGCCCTTCCAGATCATTTACGATTCCACTGCATAACGCAGATGCCAATATGGTATTACCTACGATTGGTCTCCGAATCAATAGTTATCTATCACGTACATAAGTTGTTTAGGAATTACTTGGCGTGTTATGACAAAATACGATTTTTGACTTACAGACTGAGACACTTACTACTTTGGTTTAATGGACGCGGGCTGTAATTATCTCAAGAATACTTCTACTTCCAAATTAGACACAGATTTACTATATTTTATTAAATGCTTATCCGGACTCTGGGCTGCTTATTGCCTATAGGGGGATCATGTGAATTCAGTATCTCTCTTGTCAAGACGCACCCACAGTAAGGCCCCTTATAAAAAGTAGACCTACAAGGAGGAGAGCATCTAACTGTACAAGTTCTATTTTCCCCTACGGTATGTTGCCTATCTATATCCGTCCTCAGTACTGTTTTTCACGAAAGAGATGTTTGGCCAATTTGAGTTCACATAATACTAGCATGTGCATTTATCCTAACAGCAACGAGTCCAGCATTACGTTATTGGTGCTTTGTAGAAGTCTTCCGGTTAATAAGGAGTGTTTTACAGCGACATGGGATTCACTGCTACAACCTTACTGCTACGAACCTCATGCTGCTACAACCTTATAACCACGTAAGTCTATTTTGTTTGGTGAGCTTGTAAGTGTCTGCGAGTTGCGACTGGTGGTCTAGAGGGAAAGGATGGTGGGGCGGGGAAGACAGTGCTTGGCGTTTCAACTGTTAGCAACGTTTGTCTGCAAGGGCGCCGGCGAGTTACGACAGGCTTTTCTGTGCTGGGATACCCTCTCACTGAACCATTGAGCACTATCTGTGCCAGACGCCAGGGTGGAGAAACTTACACATACGTTGTGCAAATCTCTCTACTTCGTCTGGTGAGATGGTCAGGTGTAATGTCAAGAAAACAAGCGGAGCTCTGTTATTCGCGACCTGGTGGTCACAATCGCACGATGAGTGGCATACCCTACCAGGATCTCGCCTCACTCATTCGATATGCGAATTCTGGGGCGAGTTCCCGGTTATCTAGGTGTGTGCCAGACTTACATATTTTCATCGACGTGTCGGGATCTGCTGCTGTTATTAACGTTGGGACGTGATCTCTTGGAGAGAACTGATGTAGCAGCAATGTCTGTCGCCAGACCGGAGAGGTTATACCGCAAATTTTCGACAGTTCGTCGGTAGTGTGTCCGCAAACATCAGCGTTCTCGGCTACACATTTTCCTTTCTCACGTCTCTAGAGGCGTATTTTGTAGCGCTGTGCTACCCACATACAGGAACTTTGGTCGGAAGCATCAAAATGTTACTGTGACGTCCCATAATCTTGCAATGTAGTGGTGCTTTACCAACTGCTCTGCCGGCCGTCGAGGCCGAGCGGTTCTAGGCGCTAGAGTCTGGAACCGCGCGACAGGTACGTTCGCAGGTTCGAATCCTGCCTCGGCCATGGACTTGTGTGATGTACTTAGGTTAGTTCGGTTTAAGTACTTCTAAGTTCTAGGAGACTGATGACGTCAGAAGTTAAGTCCCATAGTGCTCAGAGCCATTTGAACCTACTGCTCTGTGGTATTTGTCTTATTTACACCCCCCTGGCTAGAAATCGGTAGCGCGTTTAAAATTCTCTATGACCTCACTATTTGTACGAATGTTTTCATTTCCAACACTATGACATTCAACACCAGTAATAGGGTGGTGTCTCTGCACTGACAAATAAATCGGCAACGTGCTGCATTGTTATCTACTGACAAATTCACGACGTCTACGAAACGCATCACGACGAGCCACACCACGGTGCGCCACTGTGTTGTGACGTCATGACGTGACGTGACGTATGTGACGTGACATTTTGTCTCGATGCGAGGCGATGTTTACACCATGTTGACATATAACTCGCATCATTGGGTACAATGTGTAAAACTGCGTAAAATATATAAAAAAAACATTCATAAAATATGGGTGAATGAGTTTACTTACGTATCTGCCAGTGAGGCTTCTGCTAGTGGTTATAAGGACGGAATATTTAACTATTGTAAAAGAAATAGATCTCAAGTAACATATTTGTTATTAACAGGCCGACACGGAATACTACCTAACCCTATGCTGTCCAGCTCCAGAGTGACACAACCATAACAGATGGATATGGGAAGTGTGCTTCAATATCAGTGATATCGAAGTAAAGCCCATAGTGCATTGTGATTGCCTGAGAGCATCATAACGTCGTCGCGACGTTGGGAAGAGTGCAATGTATCTTGCGTAACTGGACAAAAGAAAATCCGGAAAAGTGTGAAAATAGGTAAAATTGGGGAAAATGTGGGATAATATGGAATAATAAGAATCCGCCTGGATGTAGTCTCGGTTCGTTCCACGTAATACAAAACAGTTGTTCACAAATAGAACAGAAATGATATGGCATAATGTAATTTATTACGAACAAATCGACACAGGCTGCAACTTCTCTCCCTATGCTACCCAGTTGCAGAATGGATCCAGTTATAAGACAGGAACATTATGGGAAATTGTTAAAAAATGCGTAATATATGGGATAATGAGAGTAGTTACATATCTGACTCAATGTGGCCTCTGCAGGTGTCACATAATACTGCTTTTAACAAGTATAACTCAGGTGACGTAATTTGTTATTTAGATATTGCCATTTCCTCTTCCTATGCTGTCCATCTCCATAATAACGCCTCACACTTAAGTGTCCCAGTTAAAAAAGATTGACGAGAGAAGAGGGTGATTAATCCTCTTGCTTCAAAGGGGCAGGGTGAGCCGCCATCTTTATGATGTGACGACTTCAGAATAACGTCATGATCTTGGGTGTAACTTGCACAGTTGCCTGGGTGACCTTGACCAATTTCCGGCCGTTCCCTGGGAATAGAGAATGGCGAAACAAGGACCTCCAGTGTATAACCTCAGCCCGGTTGTCCTTCTCTAGAAATAACTGATTCAGTGTTCACAAACACAGCAGCAAAAGAATGCAACATACTATACTGGTTCAGGTATATAGATGACATCCTCTGCTTAATAGATGTACCACAAACAAAAATTGAAGAATTACATACTGACATCAACAGGGTACATAAAAATATACAATTCTCAATGGAAAGAGAAGGGAACAACCAAATAAACTTTTTGGGTATACCAATGATCATTTACACCTGCAGCAACTGACGTTATTATCCCCCAATACTTGAACCATCCACACTCACAAAAGCAAGAAATACTTCAACACATGCTCCATAGACTCAATACAGTTTCACTGAAGAATAAAAACTGCCAAAAAGAACTGGAGATATTAATGCAAAAAAATGGTTCAAATGGCTCTGAGCTCTATGGGACCTAACATCTGTGGTCATCAATCCCCTAGAACTTAGAACTACTTAAACCTAACTAACCTAAGGACATCACACACATCCATGCCCGAGGCAGGATTCGAACCTGCGACCGTAGCAGTCGCGCGGTTCCGGACTGAGCGCCTAGAACCGCTAGACCACCGTGACCGGCTGATATTAATGCAGATAGCCCAAAACAATGAGTACAATAATGATATAGTTGTGGTGTCACCGCCAGACACCACACTTGTTAGGTGGTAGCTTTTAAATCGGCCGCGGTCCGTTAGTATACGACGGACCCGCGTGTCGCCACTGTCAGTGATTGCAGACCGAGCGCCGCCACACGGCAGGTCTAGAGACACGTCCTAGCACTCGCCCCAGTTGTACAACCGACTTTGCTAGCGAAGCTACATTGACAAATACGCTCTCATTTGCCGAGACGATAGTTAGCATAGCCTTCAGCTACGTCATTTGCTACGACCTAGCAGGGCGCCATTTATCCTTTGCTATGTGTCTAATGAAGCATGAGCCATCAGACCGATGTACACCAATTATGGATTAAAGTTAAGTATTACATCAACTACGTACTTTATTTAGTAGACTCATCTCCTTTAACTGTTCCAGACCTCACGCCAGTCTGCGTGAGCTTAAACGCATGCATTTCGGCCTCCTCTAGCAACACATCACATTGGCGACAAGCTAAATCGCGTTTGTACCAAATATTGCACTAATTTACTCGTGTCATGGCTTTGCCACAGTCTCCAGATGTACTGTCCGAATTTTATCCTTGCAGAATCAGCAAACGCAGGCCTATTGGCTGCCCTTGGACAGCTCATCCAGGGTCAACGTGCGATGCAAACCGACGCGGCCGCCGCTGCTCCACAGCTCCCGCAGCCACAAAACGCAGTTGCACCACCTTTTCGTCCGTTTGATGCTGCAATGGAAAGTGGTCACACCAATTTGGATTCCATCTCGCCGCCTACAGAAATCAAGGTAATGAGCGGCATCCTTATCTCCTTTCTTGTGTAGGAGTGGCCACCTACCGTGTGATAGTGAAATTGTTTCCCCGACGCGACGTAGCAACTCTGTCCTACGAAGAAATTTTGTCTGCATTATATGCATATTTCAAAGAATCAGTCAATGTAGTTGCAAAAAGGTATACGTTCTTTCGTGCAAAGCGTACGGCCAGTCAGACTAATTGGGAGTGGGTTGCAACTTTGCAAGGCCTTACTGTGGATTGCGCTTTTGAGTGTGAATGTGGACTCCCTTATTCAGATACTATGGTACATGATGCAATTGCACAGAACGTTTCTGATGTTCGTATATGGGAACAGATTTTGAAACTAGTCAATCCCTCTCTTCAACAAGTGATGGACATATAGGATCGGCAGGACACTCTTGACTTTGCTCAGGAATCATTTGAAACTTCGCCAGCCGTGTGTCACGTTAACCGGCCGGCCGGGCGAGCTGCACGGAACCGTAAACAGCCCTCGCGCCCGTCCGCGCAGCCACGTGTGCCACGTAAGCAAGCAAATGCAGTACTAAAGTCATGCCCGCAGTGTGCTACTAGACATTCGCGTGAGAATTGCCCGTCACGCCAAGCTATTTGCTTTTTCTGTCATAAAAAAGGACATGTTCATAGTGTTTGCCAGAAAAAGCTCAGATCGGACACTCACAACCAGTCCAGGCACTTTGCTTCGCGCCGGAATCGGAATCGAACCCAGAATACTCAGGCTCATGAACCTTCGCCCATGGACATTCATGTAGTTAATTCCACTCTGCCCAGTGCCACTCTCTCTAACAGTGACTGTGTTCGTTCCACAAAAAGTGTGCATCGACGTCGACGGAAATCCCGTCACGTCGCAAGTGATTCTGTACCAGTGTCTGTTCATGTTGCACGAGACAGTCGCTCTTGTCGTCAGGAGGACAATACACTTTTTGTGGACTTGGACATTCATACCAACGTGATACCATTCCAGCTCGATACCGGAGCTGCAGTTTATTTGATCAATAAAGACACATACAAACAGCTGGGCAAAACCCTGTTGCGTGCCGCAAATGTTAAGCTAACTAGTTATTCAGGACAAGCTATCCCTGTGTTAGGACAGTGCAGCCTTCTTGCAACATACAAGGGACAAACAAAACTTGTGTCATTTTACGTCCTTCGTTCTTCTTTTGCAGTGAACTTGTTTCGCTTAGATTTATTTCAGTTGTTTAACTTGTCTGTCGTAAATCAGGTCCTATCAGTGAACCAGACTGTGCCTTCAGCCAGTGTTTCTCATCTATGTGAAGAATTTGCAGACATTTTTGCACCGGGCCTTGGTTGCGCTAAGAACTATGAAGCACATTTGGAACTGAAAGTAAACGCGCAACCGAAATTTTTCAGAGCGCGCAATGTTTCCACGCATTGCGTGATGAGGTTGCAAGAACATTAAACGATTTAGAATCACAAGGTGTAATTGAACGTGTGCAGGCTTCTCTCTGGGCATCACCCTTAGTAATTTTGCAAAAACCTTCCGGAAAATTGAGACTTTGCGTGGACTTTAAGGCAACAGTGAATCCTCAACTAGTGACTGCTACTTTTCCTTTACCCTGCCTGGAAGATCTTTTTGACAAACTGTGCCCGGGTAAATATTTTTCGAAGTTGGACCTAGCAGATGCGTACTTGCAAATACCGGTGGACGAAGAATCCCAGCGCGTCTTGGTGGTTAACACGCATCTTGGTTCGCACTGATTCAAACGACTGCCATTTGGGTGTGCATCCGCCCCTGCCTTGTTTCAGCAATATTTTCAAACTGTTCGTGCGTCGGTCCCTACTGCTGCAAACTATCTGGAGAACGGAATGCGAACGCGCCTTTCGTCAGTTGAAATCGGCGTTGCTTTCCAATACTTGCCTTACGCCATTCGATCCCCAGAAACCCCTTTTGTTGATGGTAGATGCATCGGATTTCGGGATCGGTGCTGTGCTTGCGCACAAAGATGGTTCGCATGATCGCCCTATTGCCTTTGCGTCCAAGTTGCTGTCGTCAGCGGAAAGAAATTATTCACAGATCGAGAAAGAAGCTTTGGCTCTCGTATTTGGTGTTACTAAGTTTCATCATTTCTTGTATGGCCGTCCCTTTACCATCATCACAGACCACAAACCTTTGACATCGCTTTTTCATCCGACCAAGCCTGTACCTCCACGTACAGCGCAGAAATTCATTCGCTGGTCTATTTTCCTCTCGCAGTACCGCTACGATATGTTGTATCGGTCCACTGCTAAGCACGGAAACGCCGATGCGTTGACCCGTTTGCCTGTTGCTGAGGATAGAGCATTCGATTCTTCCGAACTTGCTTGCATGTTCATTGATTCGGAAACCGATGACGTGATCGAATCGTTTCCGATTGATTTTCGTCGTGTAGCTGCAGCTACAGCTGCTGACCCTGTCCTTGCTACCGTTTTGCGTTTTGTTGCTACGCAATGGCCCTTGTCAAAGTCACGGATCGAGGATCCGTTGGTTCGCCGATTTTTTGCTCACAAGGAGAGACCTTTTGTACGACGTGGTGTTTTGCTGTTGCGTTCTGATAATGATCAGTCCAGGTTCGTAGTCCCACGTTCGTTACAGTCCTCTGTCTTAAAGCTTCTCCACCAAGGACATTGGGGTAGAGTGCGAACGAAACAACTTGCTCGTCAGCACTGTGCTTGGTTCGGAATCGATGCTGCGATTACGAATATGTGCTCTTCTTGCATGGCGTGTGCCGAACAACAATCCGCACCACCGCGGAAATTCTTTGCATGGCCAAAAGCCACTTCCCCTTGGCAACGCTTACACATCGATTTTGCTGGTTCATTCTGGAATGCTCGATGGTTGGTTCTGGTCGATTCATTCAGTAATTTTCCTTTTGTTGTCAGGATGTCTTCCATGACGTCATCTGCCACCATCCAAGCGTTATTCGCTATCTTTTGCACTGAAGGTCTTCCACAGACTATTGTTTCTGACAATGGCCCACAATTCATGTCCGCAGAATTTCAGTCATTCTGCAAGGCCAATGGTATTCAACATCTGACATCCGTGCCGTTTTCGCCTCAGTCAAACGGTGCCGCTGAACGATTGGTCCGGACTTTCAAGTCACAGATGTTGAAGCTGAAAGAGTCGCATTCTCGGGAGGACTCGTTATTGCTCTTTTTGTCCTCGTATCGCTCTCAGCCCCGAGATGGTCGCTCGCCGGCTGAGTTGCTTCATGGTCGCCCTCATCGCACCTTGATGTCTTTGTTACATCCGCCGCATCAGGTTCCTGTGCAGCGGCAGACACCTGCTTTTGCCCCAGGCGACGTTGTATACTTTCGCAACTATCGCGATCACGGCGTTGGCTCGCAGGGCGCATTCTTCGCTGCCTCGGCCGCGCTATGTATCTGGTTTTGGGGGCCTCTGGTGAGGTGCGTCGGCATCTCAATCAGCTGCGCCTCTGTCGTTGCACGGGATCTGCCGCTCCCCGTCTGCTTTCAGCAACGGTGCCGTCCGGTCAGCGCCATGGGGACCCATCTACTGGCTCGCCTCAGCCCCAGGTGTTACCGACGCTGCCTTCCATTTTGCCACATGGTGACGCACCGCCGCCGCCGCCGCCGCCTGTTCTACCGCCGGCGACGCCCGCAGTGGACGCGTCGCTGCAACCGCCGGGCGCCTCCCTGGGTCACGCGCCGCCGATCGCTTCCCGTGACCAGCTGTCCTCCGCCATGGAACTCATGCCCGCTCCGGACCATCTGTCGTCTTCGCCCGTCGGGTGCTCCGATCCGATGGAGATCGACCCTTCGGCCCCTCCTGTCTTTCTCCAGGCGCATACACCGCCTGTTGGCGTGCACCCTGGACTAGGTTTTCAGGCGTTTCCTAGCTCCCTTCGGACCGAATGGCCGGGTGCGGGTGGCACAGCCTCGCCTGTTGTTAGGCTCCCCACCTCGTCGCACACGTCAACATGGGGTCCTCCCCGCGGCGGGCGGAAGCCTTATAATACAACCTTACGCCGATTTGCGGGGGAGGAATGTGGTGTCACCGCCAGACACCACACTTGCTAGGTGGTAGCTTTTAAATCGGCCGCAGTCCGTTAGTATACGACGGACCCGCGTGTCGCCACTGTCAGTGATTGCAGACCGAGCGCCGCCACACGGCAGGTCTAGAGACACGTCCTAGCACTCACCCCAGTTGTACAGCCGACTTTGCTAGCGAAGCTACATTGACAAATACGCTCTCATTTGCCGAGACGACAGTTAGCATAGCCTTCAGCTACGTCATTTGCTACGACCTAGCAAGGCGCCATTTATCCTTTGCTATGTATCTAATGAAGCATGAACCATCAGACCGATGTACACCAATTATGGATTAAAGTTAAGTATTACATCAACTACGTACTTTATTTAGTAGACTCATCTCCTTTAACTGTTCCAGACCTCACGCCAGTCTGCGTGAGCTTAAACGCGTGCATTTCGGCCTCCTCTAGCAACACGGTGTTGGCTCTTCTGCCAACACTACAATAGTCACAAAGCTAAAAAACAAAATCAAGAGTAAAATATAATCAGGAAGGGCAACACCATTGACAACATCACAACAGGACCATATACAATCACAATCACTCATTACTATAACAACTACACAAAATTATTAGGATAACATAAGAAAAAACAGAAGATGGCACATAATGACATACAAACACAAACTCACACAGAAATCACCAACAATTTCAAAAGACAGCGAATAAACATAGCATACACAACAGACAATTCTATCAAAAAATACACCTCAAAACTGACCAAAAACACGAATATATATCAGAAAGCAGGTGTATTCAATTACAGTGTAACACTTGTGTTGGCAGATACATAGGACAAAGAGGCAGAATGTTTGATGCGAGATACAAAAAACACATTAGAGCCTGGAGGTATGGAAACACCACTCCACATTTGCAGAACGACTAAGTGAACACAATCACAAACCAAACACTAGAGAAGAAGACATCAAAATAATTAGAATCAACAATAAAAGACATCTCATAACCCTGCAAGAACATTATCACATACAGAGAACAGAAGCAGAAAAGTAAACCGTGATGAACGATCACGTACGCATACCAAACAACTCGTTGTTTACGCTAATAAATAAAATAATAGAGGAACTCTAGAACAGAGGACTATTATCATGACAATAATGCCTACCCACCATTTGTACACTCATGTTGAGAACAAACAGAACACCTTCAACGACTAGAGATAGGACGTTCATAGTCTCATGATATGTACATTAGTATGTTCTGTAGAAATGATTAGCGACTGAGTCACCTCAGTTCGGCATGTGTCCTGTAGTCTAATAGGCACACATTCGGCTATGATCCCTAACAACTTCATGCAAGATGGGATTGACGTGTATAAGGTGCGAAAGGCGTCCTTTGGTATAGACAAATGGTTCAAATGGCTCTGAGCACTATGGGACTTAACATCTAAGGTCATCTGTCCCTTGAACTTAGAACTACTTAAACCTAACTAAGCTAAGGAGATCACACACATCAATGCCCGAGGCAGGATTCGAACCTGCGATCGTAGCGGACGCGCGGTTCCAGACTGAAGCGCCTACAACCGCTAGGTCACAAGGGCGGGCTGGTTTATACATCAACGCTACATTAAATTGGTACTGAAGTGCATCTCTGGTGGTTGGCAATTGGGCGCAGGGCTGCACCTGTCGTTTCTCCACATCCCACTGTTTTCCAATTGGTGATCTGACGGGCCACTGCAAAAATGGAACATCCTGTGATGCTAAGAAGACACGAGATCGTTGAGCAACATGTGATCGTGCATTGTCTTGCTGAAAAATGGCATCTGGGATGTTGTGCAGAAATGGTATGGCAATGGTTCACAGGATGTCATTGACGTAGATCACACTGGTCGCAGTGACCGGGACACACACCAGCTGTGATTCGTGGCTGTACCCAATAGCACCCCACACCACAAGGTCTTGAGTTGACGCTGATTGTCTTGTTTGAATGCAGTCACTGTGATGCGGCTCCCCCGGCCTGCAGTGAACCAAAATGCGGCCATCACTATCAATAAAACAGAACCCGGATTCGACCGAATACACTACCTGATGCCATTGTCCTCTTTCATGTATGTTTCCCCACATTCGTCAAAGGTAGGACAACGAGTATCTAACCCATGCCTTAATAAACGGCGACGGACTGTTATCCTTGATAAAGTACGATGTGTTACACTATTCCACTGTTGCCCTAGAGCAGATCTGTCCTGCAATGCCATTTGGATGAGGCGTCAGTCATCTCAGGATGTGTGGTCTGTTCCGGTGCGACCTGACCTTTTTCGTCGTGTTCTACGGTCTTCTGTGAACCTTTCTGCACACACCATCTGCACTGCCGAAACACTTCGTCCCACACGAGCAGCAATTTCTTGGATGGATGCATGACAGTCTTTCATGCCAACAATGCGCCCTCGTTCAAACTCACTGTTTCGACGGTACAGTTCGAGCATACATCTGCAAGGCGTCCGGCGGCTGTGCTCAAGTTACACTGATCCATTACCTACGGTTTACAGCGACAACGAGAGCCGCAGGGAAATTTTACTGGTAGCTGGTGTTGTACCGCAATGTCGATGTTGACCTTGAAGCTGCAGGCCGACATGGATCAAATTCCACGCATTTCTGCAGAACATACTATTATTGTACATGTCCTGTGAATATCAGCGTCCTAACTCGAGTCGTTCACGACGTTCTGTTTCTTCTGAAAGTGAGTGTAATTTCAGTTCAATCTTGAAGCTGGTTTCGGAGTTTTAAAAATAAACTTAATGTACACCGTTGAATATATACGATACTGGGTTCAATGCTGACTGGCTTTAGCTCGTTTCTTTCTCCTAAATTAGCAAGTCGTCTCACTTTTACGGTTGATGAAGACGTTTAGGGAACACGGCTTGTAAAACTTTTTCAGTAACTTTTCGAAATGATTCATGCACACACGCCGTGGCGGCTCATATCAATAGTGCCACTCTGGTGGTTTACCTTCGTGCCACGGTCAGGGCGGTAAGCAGCGCCCTCTGGGGCCTACGCGAGGAGTATCGTGGCGCGGTCCTGGGGGGCGGGGGGGGGGGGGGGGGGGTGCTTCGCGACGTGGTGGAAGACGGTTGTCGGGTTGACGCAGCGAGTGTGGGACCGGACCTATCGCATAGAGATATACAAGTGGGCGCTGAACGAAAGGCACCGTAGCAAGCAGTGGGAAGCGGGCGTCTTGTAATTTGTGTGAAGGAGTAACGATTTTGCATTGGATGTCCCAGTGGTTCCCGAGAGTTGCCGTGGCTCCTTTCGGAGAAGAGAATTCAAATGGTTCAAATGGCTCTGAGCACTATGGGACTTAACTTCTAAGGTCATCAGTCCCCTAGAACTTAGAACTACTTAAACCTAACTAACCTAAGGACATCACACACATCCATGCCCGAGGCAGGATTCGTACCTGCGACCGTAGCGGTCACGCGGTTCCAGACTGTAGCGCCTTTAACCGCTTGGCCACACCTGCCGGCGGAGAAGAGAATTGGTAAGAGCTTGTGTCTACGCTCTTTTCCGTACGATGTTGCTGCCTGCCGTTATAAACGGGTGAAAATCAGGCGCTTGTGTTGACTATACGGGAGCTGGTGACATAAAATTACATTTGTGATTGAGTCTCACTTGTACTGTGACAATTTAGAGGCGAAAACTGTTGTGGTTACATTAGGCCTGGTTCTTTGCTGCGCTACTAAGGGAGTCAGTTACTTGGGGTAACTGAGGAAGCACCATTATGTTGGTCTAAGTGATACGTTCTCCACGTTTTGTCTATGGCTTTGCGAATCGAAATCGTGGAGGAGTACACGTGTGAGTAATTTGATATTGTATTGATGGTTATGTTATAAAGACTGTTCTCTGCTGTGTTAAATCACGCGCTGATTTGTAGCCAATCTAAGCAGAAGTTACCATTACTAATTGCTTACGTGCTACTGTCCTTATGATTGGCGTTGTTTGTCTTTTGATTGTGGATGTGCTCACGTTCAAAAAAAAATAACGGCTTCTATTCAGAATGGTTGACTAGTAAGGAAACTGCTTAAGCTTTTATCATATGCTGGTCTGTTTGCCTATCACATTGGCTTTCTATGTCCGCCCCAGTAGCTGAGTGGTCAGCGTGACGGATTGCCGTCCTCCGGGCCCGGGTTCGATTCCCGGCTGGGTCGGAGATTTTCTCCGCTCAGGGACTGGGTGTTGTGTTGTGTTCATCATCATTTCATCCCCATCCGGCGTGCAGGTCGCCCAATGTGGCGCCGAATGTAATAAGACCTGCGCCAAGGCGGCCGGACCTGCCCCGCGAGGGGCCTCCCGGCCAATGACGCCAAACGCTCATTTCCATTTCCATTTCCATTGGCTTTCTATGCAGTAACTGGAGGAATGTGTATGGTGTTTCAAGATTGTAGGGTGACTAGTATTTGAACTGGTGTTGAGGTTAAGGGCGAGATCAGCATCCCGCAAATCCGCACGCTGCGCGTGGTTCAATGTTCCGCTATTGGGGAGCCGGCTCTCTGTTCTTGGATTGTGTAAGGATACGTGATGGGTGCATCCTGTAGTTTTTCGCGTGCTAAATTGCGGGGTGTCGGTGCCGTCCTAGGGCTAGACTTGTGATGTATGTTATGTTGAAAGGGAATTAACTGTACCATACTCAAGAGAGCTTTTAGTTTGTTTTAGGTCTGTACATGGAATGATGTTCATATTTTGTCGATTGCGGCAATAACTTCCTGTGTGGGGAGATGCTCTGAGGGACTTGTATTGTACTGTTGCAGTGCAATCCATCTGAAACGTGCTGCTTAAAGCTTGGGACTACAGCTCCCTGGTGTTATATATTACTGTTTAATCTTAAATGTCTTGGATGTAATATGGTTGTTGAGGATTATGTAATTAATTTTGGGCGCTGGTTCCTTAAAGGAAGTATTTCGTTTCAAAATATGTGTTCTATCAGAGCCTATTTAAATATGATTTTAGCTTGTCATTCAAAATTTCTAGTCTTGCTTTCTTAAAAGGCTTTCAGTTAAATGATTGCCATTTGCCTGTTTAAATGTTTGAGTGACTTAAAGGAAAAGAATATTATTTTGTAACGTTGTACAGATTGTTCCTTTTGGGTATACCTGACTTATATGTTCAATAAATGAGTGTCCAGTAAATGGTGATGCACTGTTCTATTGCTAGCCTACCTCTTTCACTCCACAGCCTATTGAGCTGCTTTGTGTCGAAATTGAGTTCAGAACCCCCTTCTGACCTGACACCTCACTCCCACTTATTCAAAGTCTGTATGAATACTGAACGTTACACATCTTAATAACAAAGTAACCACCAGGTTAATGAACGCTGCAGTAAAGAAAAATCGTAACGTCTTCTCTACTTGAGGTGAATGTTATTGTTTTCAACGCCATGTTCGCCTCACGTGCTGCATGCAAACAGAACGACTACGAAACTCAAAATGACTTCACGTTTACACGAAGGTTCGTGCACTGTAGGTTACCCTTCCTGCCTGTGGTGGTTTCAACCCCTTTGTAGGTGTCGCAGGTAGTGTGGGACTTGTGGCCAAGCATTTTCGTACCGTTTCCACCAACGGCGGAAGTGACGCCACCGTCAGTGTGGCAGTGCCCTCGCCCACAGCCCTTGTTCCCGTATACATCCATAGGGCTAAGCTATTTGAATTCTATATAGGGCCGGTAATGAAAATAATTACAAGAAAAGGGAAGGTATGCCTTCTGGAGGTTAGTTACCGCTACCGGTACACGGAAAACGTGATGCTTATACAAACTGCTCGTGCATGAACTCCGAATGGGGTGAGTGCCGAGGCCGTTTAAAAATTGCATGTGGCAGAATCATGGGTGAACAGTGACGTTCTGGCCCATCTGACTAAGCAGATTTGCATTTTAAGAAAGGAATGTGTAGGTGCAGGGAAAGAGTCCACCAAGAACACACAGTGCTTGTTTTCCAAATTTTTAATGAGGGATTTAAAGATTTGAAAGAGTAAGTTTTAATTTCGATGCATGTAGCTCAAATTATGATAACGGCAAGACTTCATTCCGTAAAGCAAGAAGGGAAGCTGTTGGGACGACCAAAAACCCTGGCACCAGTTCGCAGATTCAACTGAGGGCAGATGCTATGAAACTGACTGGAGATAACAGTGTTTTTGCAAATTGACGATGGCTCTGGTTTTGACAAAATAATCCCGGTTTTTGATTGTGTGGAAGCTGGGAAAATTCTGTGTGAAAAGGGAACTATTGTCGTACAGGGGTGAGGTGGGGGGACAGGGGAGGTCATCTGACAGTTGTTCGGAACAATTCAAACAACTATACACGTTACACATTGACATCGAAATCACAGAAGAAGAGATTTCCTGCTTCATTTATTTTGCTCCCAGACACAAGTCGAAAAACTTACTCCATGCGGCTGTGGTTATTAATAATGAGAAAATGCCCGTGGAGAAAACGTAATAAAGTTAGCTGACTATATGTCAATCACTACACCCAACATGTTAGTACACCAGTTGAAATGTTGAATGTTTTTAACCAGCGGGATAGAACCACGAACTCTGTCGAAGTTTGGCGTACGGTACGATACGAAACTCCCCAATAAATCAAAAACATCAGAACGTATGAAGGAGGAAGCAGTAAAAGCTACATTTGAAATTAAAGAACAATTTCATTGCCCTGCCCATTCATGAGAGAAAAAAAAAGATACATAGCTTTAAACAAAACGTAAAATGATATTGCAATAACGAATTGGGTGACATAAGAGGATGTTCAAATCATGGCTTTGATATAAAAGAAGTTGAGTGAGAATTTAGAATTGATAAAATAAAATGATAAGTTTAATCATTCTATCGAGTAATGTTGACTCACCATGTTAGCCGAGAGCTCTAATACGCTGCTTACTGGTCTCGGGTAGACGCGCTTGCCCACGATCGAATCCACCTGTCTGATTAACGACGAGGGTCAGTATGCCGGCCAGCCTGGATGAGGTTTTTAGGCGGTTTTCCAGCCCCACTAGATGAATAACGGGTTGGTCACCACGTCCCGCCTCAGTTGCACGAGTCTAAGGCATTTGAAAGCATTCGCACTATTTAATGGCTTATACTGGACTCAGACAGCTGGAGTACACTAATTCAGTCCTGGGGGTTCGTGGTGGAGACAGGAAGGGCCTCCGCCCACTCCCCAACACTAACAATTTCCAAATCCATAGTGACAAGGCCGACGCCATGTTGAAGTGAGACAAAGGCCCAAATGAAATGATGATGACGTTTTTATCGAGTAATGCTGTAGAAAGGAACAAAGTTGAAGGTAAAAAAGAAAATAAGAAGTCAGAAACAAGAAAAAATAAAAAAAGATACTGAGCCTGCCTTTGTATTAGCCAGTCCTATGAATGGATAAAATGTGAAAGGAACTGTTATTATTGACAAACGGTCAGCAGAGGATCTTCCACTATTACAGCTTTCATTGACGGTCGGTATCGTCACGGCTGAAATATTTGTCCTCGGAAACACCACGTTGACGCAACAGGTCGCGAAGCCCGGGGCCGGGAAGCCCACGACACTGAATGACTTCGTAATGGTTTCGGCTCGCGGCATCTCTGAAGCCGAACACGGCGTGGAAATAATTGTGATTGTTATTCCAGGCCTTATTACCGACAAGCTTAAATATTTTCTTCAAAATCATGCTTATACATCAGAATTTCTGACAAAACCTTACACTCACTGCAGTTGGTATATAACAGTCGCTCACACGGATCTCTGTTGAGTCCCCTTTTGTGTACGGTGAATACAGGGTATATTGTAACGACATTAAGCATGTTTCTGAAAGTACAAACGTGTGCCGGTTATATGTGCCTGTATACTTACTCGATTAATCTGAGGTTGACACTTCTATGACTGAATAGTAGATTAAGCAGTCTCTTTGTTTGAAAGATCAAAACCGTTCGTAGTCAAGCTGTTGTTAACTGTCTAGTTCTAGCCTTCGCAAGGAAGTGCTGCACTATAACAACACCAACGGGTCAGATACGCCCCTTCACAGTTTTGGCTAGAGTTGGGGAAAATTGCTGGCGGCGTTTGTTGACTTAGAACCGACGAGGCGCCTACATCTTGATTGCTAAGCAAGCGACGTTGGACGGCTACTTGTCATACTAAGTGCAGCATCTCAGGTGTGGAGGTTTTGGTTTCATTTACGCTATACCGTGCCATTATACAGTCGTCGTCCAGTTATCGATGCATATTACGTATATGGCAGTGCCTTGAACTATTTAGTAAGCGAGACAGAGAAGTCACACACCGTGCTGTACGATCTTGCCATAATATCGATCTTTACTTATGAGATACATGATCAGGCTTGCAGCAAATTAAACTCTTAACCTAGATTTAGCTAGGATTGTGAAGCTATTGTCGTAGAACCAGATATGTGTGGAGGACAGTCTACACCAACGACCTCAGCTGTTAATACGACCGACCTCTTTCCGTCCTCGTGGACAGCAACGCTCATAATTCTTTCATGTCGTGAGAGTTCTATTGCGGAGGTACACAAGCTAGGAAAATGTACAAACTCCTGACGGAAATAAGCATCTGAATCGGGGAAGTGTAAGCGACGAAGAAGGCCTCATTATGCGTTTAAACTGCCGCCGACATCGTCTTTATAGTGACTGATTCTAGAAGTACTGTAGATTTACTAGAATGTAAGGATTGGACCTCAAAATGTAAGCGATATTTCTCTACAATATAGACGTCCAAAATTACTTCGAATCAAAGGACACACCGCTATCAGGCGGCTGGGATGGCCGAGCGGTTCTAGGCGCTTCAGTCTGGAACCGCGCGACCGCTACGGTCGCAGGTACGAATCCTGTCTCGGGCCTGGATGTGTGTGATGTCCTTAGGTTAGTTAGGTTTAAGTTGTTCTAAGTTCGAGGGGACTGATGGCCTTAGAAGTTAAGTCGCATAGTGCTCAGAGCATTTGAACCATTTGAACACCGCTGTCACACAGCATGAGATAATAGGCCAAGTGGAAAAGTCATGTGTGACAGGAGGTCACCGTTTCTTTACTTTAGTACCACAGACGATGTCTTTACCTTGAAATAGCAGACATTATTGGAATGGAAAGAGATGTGATAGTCGCTGCAATTCCAAAGATACGACTCCATAAAATACTACAGCTTCCAGCATCTAGAAACTATGTATCTCTCAAGCTAGATGTGTGTCACAGACGAACTTTCCGGCTTCGACCTCTTGATAAGCGGAAAATGCTTGATACTTTTTTAGTCACTGCAGGAATTTGTCTTCCCACGTCTATATACGATAATGCTTTGGCAGGTAGGCATAGCGGAGCACGTCATCCTACCGACATTTTTGGAACGCGCTGGGTGGATACCTAAAGAAAACCGAAAGAGGAACCTCGGAACATCTGCGTAGTTTCTATCAGAACTAACGTTTTTAAATCAAGTCTCAGCACTGTCAGCTTATGCCGCGCTTACGGATATATGAAGAACAATTATTAAACTATTATAAAACTGCAATGTAAACTATGTCGGTCAGTGCAACAATCATTAAATATATTTTGTTATCTCGCAGCGCACAAATAAATATGTGAATAAAAACAGTGATTCGTTGAGCAGTTTTCTCACGCGACACTCGTGAGTGGTGAGACTAACATGTCTCCTGTATCGACAATGGAGCCACAGCCGGGGTAACCGCGGAAACACTAATTTGGTGCTAAGCAGTCAGACAAGATGCTTGTTCTCGTGCTTATCACTGCGCTCGACGACGTCGCATTCGCGATTCTGTGCTGGTAAGTCACCGCCAGCTCCCACATCCTCGCACACTCGTCACTCTAAAAGCTGTAGGCCGGAATCACTGCGTCAGTCGCGCGTTTTGGTCGCAGGCGAAATGTGTGACTGGCGAGACATACAGGCACCAGTTGCTCTCGCGACTCGAAGTTCTTACAAACATTCACTCCGAAATACATGTTTCGTAAAACCTTTCGCTCCTTTGAGCTCTTAGTATTGCTTATTGTTAGTAAATCTAACTAGTTACCCTTCATCAATCGTAATTAAAATGCATGTTATTCTCTTTTCTATTTCAGGCTTTTATGGCAGCTCATACTCTCTACAGAAATGTAAGTACCAAGTCTTACTGAATAATAGAAGATAAGTTCTTTTAGTTATATATGTTACGTATAATGGTTTACGATAGCTCGTCAGTGCTTGCAAAGAGGGGAGATACATATATGATCGCCAACCACAGGCTCAGGGTGGACACAGCAAAGAGGTAGACAGTTGGTGGGGCTGGTCGTCTCACTGGTGACGTGACTGACGTAGAAGCAGTCCGTAGCTGACTCTGACATTGTAGTGTGACACCCGGCAACATCTGTCCGCTTGGTGATGATAGCAAATTAAAACACGACCGATTTCAGTCCCCTCAGCAGACGTCATGTAATGATCAATGTGGCGACCACGATTGTGTAGGGTAGCAATATGCAGTCGACGAGATATGCCGGAAATGTCAGCTAGTCACTTTAGTAGTAGTTAATTACCAGGATGAGAGACCGACGTACTTCGTTAAATTGTACTGAAGCATCGTTTTAACATATGTTCAATGTCGCTTGTGGCACAGTAAGTAGTACATGACAAATTCACCCTTGTGATATGGTGTAGTATACCTGTGTGTCGCACCGTTTACTTGTAGTCTGCAAACGCTTAGTGTAAGATCATCAAATAATGTGTTTTGGAAATGAGTCAGCTTGGTGCTGATAATACTTTTGATAAGTTGGTTTGTTATACGTACTCCTTAACAGAACATGCCACGCCACAATCATAAATTTTTATAAGTTTGAAAAATCTCTTCACACAAGAATGACACTGTTTAAGGGTAATATATTTTAGAATAGTTTTCCACATGATGTCTTCCAAAACAATTCAATTTTTTTTTTAGATGGCGATGTGAAATGGACTTGCTGGAAGCTGATTTCGAGGAATATGTACTGGACATCGAGGCTGACCTAGCAGAAGAACTGGACCTCTTCGAGGTTATCCCTGACGAGATGGATTATTCAGAGACAGATCTATGGTGGACTGACGAACTGATGCCAGAAGAAGATTGGTTAGCCGATGTGAGGGAGATGGTGGAGGACGAAGACGCTTCTCCTGAGGGAGAAGTCGTTGTCATACGGATACATTTCTTTGGTATAAAGGAATTTGTATTTCCAAAACGTAAAGTAATGGCTTTCTTTGAGTCTTTACTAGGTCAAGAAATAAATAACGTTTGTTAATTTTTGAAACTGTTTTTATTAGTTCCATGGTCGAATAGCTAGTGTTAAAGACTAGTAATGTTCATATTCTGTGTTCAGCTTCCAGAAAATACTAGAAGTCGTTTGGTCATTTTTTCACCTCTATGCAGTCGCCATGTTCGTCAATGGAAAATGTAGAAAGGGTGAAAAAATTATAACATGAAGAAAAAAAGAGCAAACATTTCATTGAGAAGTTGTTTACTCTTAATTTCAATTTATTAGCAAAGTAATGGAATAATATTTTGGCAGTATTGACTACAAAAAAGTTATTCTGAGGTTACATAAAATACAGGGAGCGAAACGTTGTGTACAGCTTGGACAGAAATCAGACTTTAGTTGTAAAAGTGAGAGAACACGAATTACAGGCATCGGCTGAAGTGTGACATGTTTGTAATCTACCCTTGCCTATGTTATTCAACCTACTTATGGAATAAGAAATAAAGGAAACCAAAGATAATTCGGAATGCGAATTAAAGATGGGGTCAAGAAAGAAAACCTTTAAAGCTTTTGATAACATTGTCACTCTGTCAGAGACGTCGGTGAACTTTAGGAAGATCACTTGAACGAAATGCATAGTGCCTAGGAAATAGGTTACAAAATGAAGGTACCTAAAAGTGAACATGGGTAGGAAGATGTTAAACTGAGACACTTAAAGTATTAGACTAGGTTACTGTTTTCTCAGTAGTACACTTTAAGATATAAACGATGCACGACGATGAATTGTGCAAATGTTAAGGAAATCGATAGAAGTGATGACGAGACAGAGAGCTGATTACAATTTCAGAAAAATTGCGAGATTTATTCGAAAGAAAGAGTTTCACTAATTGGGCTATACAATAACGCGTTGATCCACTTCTGGCACTTATGGAAGCAAGCACTTATTTGTAGGGCATTGAATGAGAGAGCAGTCTTCCTGAGGGATATCGTGCCAAATTCCGTCCAGTTAGCGCGTTAGATCGCCATAATATTATCTGATGGAGGGCCCTACCCATAATGCTCCAAACGTTCTCAATAGGGAAGACATCCAGCGACACTACTCGCCATGATAAGGTTTGGCAAGCAGCACGAAGACAGGCAGTAGAAACTGTCGCCGAGTGCGGACAGGTATTATTTTGCTGAGATGTAAGCCCAGGATGAGTGATCATTGAGGGCAACAAAACGAGGCATAGAATGACGCCGACGTCCGCTGTGCAGTAAGGATGGCGCGGGTGACAACCAAAGGAGTCCTGCTATGAAATAAAACGGCAGAACTCCTGGTTGTTGGGCCACATGGCGGGGGACGTGGACGTCGGTACGTCAACGCTCGTATGAGATCTAGACATGTCTTGGCTGGTCTTTGGGGCCTATTTCGAAGGAGGACTCATCACTGATGACAGTTCTACTCCAGTCAATGAGATTCCAGGCCGAATGGCCCGACACCACTGCAGATGCGATCGTTGGTGTACAGAGGTCAATGGAGGTCGGCGCAAGGGGCGCCGTGAATTCAGCCCCTTCTCTGTGAGCCGCTTAGTAACGGTCATTGTGATCACTGAAGCATCAGTTGGACATCGGATCGATGACAGTGATGAATCCGGGGCTCTGAGGGCCGCTCTGACGATTCCCATTCCTGCCAACATCGTCGAATAGTGGCATCGCTGTTATTCAAATGTTGAAGGATTCAGAGATTACTCCAACCGGCTTCTTTGAACCCAACTACACGTCCTCTCTCAAATGTTGACGTCTGCGTATATTTTTCATGCGCCTGTCTGCGAGGCATCGTTATTGTCTAACTGAGTACATGATATGAAATTTGGAAACATTTTACGCCTGGGTATCGTATGTCCCGTGTTTAATTTCCTTTCCAGTTGCCCGTTGAAACTGCGCTGCAGCGTCACATATTCATCCATCGGCCACCAAAGTTTACGGTTATGAATTTTATGTCGATACGCATATGAATATGAATTTGCTGCCAATTTTCATAACTCCTTTGAGATGCGTCTTTTTTGTTTTTTTGGTTTAGAGTTTGTGTAACTGATGACAGATGAAGTAAAGAAAACACCAGCAGCATACAGATAACAGCAAGAAACGCATTTTTAATCGAAAAATGTTTTACCACCGAATATAAATTTAAATGTTAGGAAGTGTGCTGAGTGTATTTGTTTGACGATTAGTGTTATATGTAAGTGAACTAAAATCATAAAAACTGTGGCATTAAGGTGCTGACGAGAATATACAATGAAGCAGCACAATAGCTTGTATAGGGATGTATATTCAATTACAGAGATACGTAAACAAGCAAAATACGGCGCTGCAGTCGGCAATGCTTATATAAGACAACAAGTGTCTGACCCAGTTGTTGGATGAGTTACTGCTGCTACAATCGCAGGTTATCAAGTTTTAAGGATGTCTAAATGTATTGTTATGGTCGGCGCACGGGCGATGGGACACAGCATCTCCGAGGTAGGGATGAAGTGGCAAATTTCCCGTATGACCATTTCACGGGTGCACCGTGAATATCAGTAATGCGGTAAAACATCAAACCTCCGACACCACGGAAACTGGAAAAGGACCCTCAACAAGGGGACCACCGACGACTGAAGAGAATCGTTCAATGGTTTTTTTTGTGTTTAGTGCGTCAACTACTAAGGTCATTAGCGCCCTTCCCAGATTTCAGTACTGCGCCATCAACAAGTGTCAGCGCACGAACCATTCAACGAAACATCTTCGATATGGGCTTTCAGAGGCAAAGGCCCACCCGTGTACCCTTGATGACTTCACTACACAAAACTTTACACATCGCCTGGGCCCGTGAACACCGACATTGGACTGTTGATGACTGGAAACATGTTGCGGGATTGGACGAGTCTCATTTGATATTGTATCAAGCGGATGGACGTCTACGAGTATGGAGACAACCTCATGAATCACTGGACCCTGCATGTCAGCAGGGCACTGTTCAAGCTGGTGGGGGCTCTGTATCGGTGTGGGCGTGTGCAGTTAGAATGATATGGGACCCCTGGTACGTCTAGATACGACTGTGATACGTGACACGTAAGTAAACATTCTGTCTGATCATCTGCATCCATTCATGTCCATTGTGCATTCCGACTAATTTGGGCAATTCCAGCAGTACAATGCGACACCCCACACGTCCAAAATTGCTTCAGAGTGGACAGTCCAGCAGGATTCATGGTGTCAGTTCCCTGCAGTACCACTTCAAACAGTAGTCGTCCCTATGCCACTTCGTGTTGTGGCACTTCTGCACGTTCGCAGAGGTCCTACGCGATTTTACGCAGGTGTACCAGTTTGATTAGCTTTCCAGCGTAGGTTGGTCACGTAACCAATGAAGATGTGCTGCGACGATTCGGGAATAGAAGAGCTCTAAGCCACAACGTGGCTAAAGAAGCTACATACGAAAGGCGACAATCAACAATGGGCCAAGACGCGGGCTACATAACACAGGAAACCGAGACGTTACATCCAGCATCCAGAATGTGGTATCGATATCCACGATGCCACGGCGTAGGTATAGATACTTAAGCTGGCACTACGAGCGACACCGACGATAGCGCCCTCTAGCAGGCGCTGTCCAGATCTATGAGCTCCCCTGCAGATTCTGCCCATTTCATGAAGAGCAGACGGCCGGGAGACTTCGCTTCAGCTTTGCTCTACATACGACGGATTTAAGGCTTGCTCATCTTTACAAAGTTATGTATGTCCTGTATATATTCATGCTCCAATAAACCAGTTTTACTTTCTTGCAGTACCGACGGGTATTAGCTTTTCCTGCTCCTACTCACTTCCTTTATTCGGCCAACCATTCTGTTTTCAGGAGCAGACCCACGCACCGTCTTTCAGGCGGGATGCAAAACAGAACACCACGGTATCGGCAGTAGAATAGCCTTGAAGAGCTCGATAACGCAGAGCTACCGTCAATCCATTACCAATCTATGGTACTAGAAAAGACGACACAGAGAGATGGGGCTGGCAAGACCGAGACGACGGCAAACTTGTCCCAAGCAGACTGGGCTAACTGTGAAGGTGGTCCTCTGATGGTTGCAACAGGCAATACGGTAGGGGTGGCGCCTCTTTAAGTTAGCACTATAACCAATGCCGGCAGACACGACAGAGCCACACAATGTGCCAATACAAATTCAGATGACATAAGCTGCCATGTGCGATAGAGATAAGAACATAGGAACGAAGACGAGCATATTGGCTTGCCTCTCTCAATATCAACCCCATACAGTCGCAAAGAAGGATGTATTTACTTAAATTTGTGCTATAAACGGCGGACATAGACATCGTCGTCCTACAAGAAGTGTACATGTGTCGTGGCGTGGAAGCAGTGAGACCTTGGTAGGTGGCTGGAGGAAGTTGGCACCACAACTGCACACACAGGTCACTCAATTCTTGTAAATTCCGGGGAGGGACCGATGAACTCTGACATGGTGGTTCACATTCTAGATGTGTTCGATCGACTTCAGATATAGGGAGTTGAAAGGCCGACACATCAACTGAAACTCGCCCTTGTGTTGTTCGAAACAATCTATCACTCTCCTGGCCTTGTCGCATGGCGCATAATCTTGTTGAAAAGTACCATAGCCGTCAGAAGACATAATCATCATGAAATCGTGCACGTGCTCTGCAATCAGCTTATGGCACTCATAATCCATCATGGTGCCTCAGACCTGAATGTTCGACAGACCATAATAGAACCACCACCAGCTTGTCTCCATCCTGCAGTACAGGTGTCAAGGAACTGCTCACCTGGAAGATGAAGCATTCTTGCACTAGCATCGGCGTGGTAAGAAAGGTATCGGGGTTCATCAGACCATACAATGCTCTGTCACTGCGCCAACTTCCAATGCCGATGGTCGTGTGCCCATTTCAGTCATAGTTGCTGACGTGTTGTTAACATTGGTATATGCATGGGCCGTCCTCCAGAGGTCCACCGTTAGGAGTGTTCAGACTCACTTGTACTGTGCGTAGCACTAAAATCTGATGTTAATTCCGCCACAGTTCGCTGCCTGTCTTGTTTTACCAGTCGGCATAGTCTACGACATGAGACAACTGTAATGAGTGGTGACCACCCAATCACACGGCGTCTGGACATGGTTTCACCTTGTTTCCACCACGTGTTGAAGAAATTCACCACAGCACTTCTCGTACACCCGACAAGTCGTGCAGTTTCCTAAATATTCGTGCTGAGACTCCAAACCGTCACATGTGCCCTCGGCCAGACTCACATTGATTGCGCACATTCCCCATTCCATACATGAACAGCACACTCACCAATGCTACATGCAACATGCGTGTGTCTGACTAGCAGTCATTCCGGCCAGGTGACGCTGCTATGGCCGTTACGGGCTTATATCGATTGCAATTCACTACTTGGGATGCTCTGGCTGATCAGAGTTTGTTACACATAACGTTAACACTGAGGTCTTCAATGCGGGCTACGTCAACCATAAGCCATTTAATGTATGACGTCCCTCCAGCAGCAGCGGGCGTGCCGGAGTTGCGCTCCTTGGAAACTGAATGTCGCTGACCTCAGAGACAGTCCTTACTTGGAAATATTGCAAACGGCGTTTCCCGAGACCCTACATTAGCGCAAGGTTTGTGCCAAACTGGTGCTATGCTGTGAAATGATGACATATGCCCATGAGCAGGCAGTGTGACGACGTCATACGATGGACTTCTGTTTCACAGTGCTATAGGAGTGCACTGACCAAGCACTTTCTCCAGAGTGGCAAGTCGGGATACAACGAACTAAGGCCGATATTAAACCCATCATGCCACCTCGGAGGTGCATTGCTGCAGGCATGGGCACTAAACTAGCTTACAGGAGAACACCCATTAATGTATAATATCATCAAAAAAGCAAAAGACGATGAAGAGCCCTGATACATGCACTAAATGATGGCACACACCTAACGTCGCAACAAGAAATAGGCAATGACTTTGTAGAACATTACTGTCAATTTGATGCTGTAGTGGTTATCGAGGTTACACATATGATTTTCGGCACCATTGAACCAGAGATGGAAGCACTGCTGACGAAGTAGATTACTGAGGATGAAGTGAAGGAGGCCTTTGATAGGGGAGCAGTGAATAAATCAGTGGGACCTCTTTGAAATTTTATAGGAGCACCAGCTATACGATGGCATCCCGAGTGACTGGTGTCTGTCAGGAATTAATAACAACATCCAGAAGGCGCTTGGTGACTATCACGATATGATCGCCCTAGCAAAGACGTGCCGCCGCCATGCAGCACTATTGTCGGTAGGTTTTGATCAAGCTTTCAATGGAGTGAATCTGTCTTGATGCACAAGCGGTTTCCATGGTCATTTATCGCTATCATGACGTCGTCACTCCACCATGATTTCTCCATAGTCCTCCTGCAAGGGTGTACGACGAAATCCCTCATTGTATCGAGATACGACAGACAATGGTGTCCCCTGTCTATGATATAATATGTGACAGCCCTTGATCTGTTACTCTGTGGCTGTCGTCACTGACCGGCAAGACTGAATTTGTGATGATACACATTTAAGTGTAAAGCATATACTGATGGCCTGTTGCTGGCGGCTGATGATAACATGCATGTGGCTTTAGATTGGATCCACAAATATGGAACGGCCACTAGCAGCCATATAAATGTGGACAAGTTGGTTGTTGATGTGTATCGGTGTCAGGCTATTGGAAGAATATGTAGCACGTTTATGGCTCATTGGTACTTTGGAACGCCTAGGAACTGTTGTTACCAATGGCATATGTCGCACAACAGTTACAATTCTATCAGACTGCCACACGCAGTCAAGACAGGTGTCAACTGTAACCTGGCATGGGCCTTAGACATCCTCCAGCAAGCACCATATGTAAACACCTACCCCGCCTTACAGATTCTGCACTTTGCCCAAGTACTCCCGACGTTGGCGGTAGTAGCGCAATTCTTATGGACATCATTTGGTTCCTTCATGAGTGCAGATCTACTTTTTAAAGCCAGATACAAATCCCAGGTCCCTGTGTTGGTATGAGCTGACCAGATCTTGTACATGTTCACCAAAGAGTGGTGGAGCTATGCATCAGCACAATGTTAAAACTGTGGAGATTACATGAGACTTCATTGACTAGAAATTTAATAGAAGAATTACCAACAGTGGCTGTCCAGCACATTTAACAGTCACTTCACCCTGTACACATTCTTTTTAATATCAAACATAACTGTATTCAGATAGCTCTGCCAGGAACCAGACGAGACGCCTATCAGATAGTAACTACAGGACAGCCTAGTAAACCCTTTCTAAGGAGGTATCCACAAATAAATCATTTTCAGATAGGTGTCCGGATACTTTTGATCACGTAGTGTATTAAAATTATCTTATAAGCAATCCTACGATCATCCTACAAGTTGTCTATTGAGGAAGATATACTAGCTTAGATGGCGTTGATTACAACGCCTTTCGTGCCCCCTAAAATTGAAATACATAAGCGCTTAATTTTTTCTGGATATTTACGTGTTGTCAAAGACTAGTTTTAACAGGTTATTCGGTAGTGACAAAATGTAATACCTCGAAACTGTATTTCTAAGAAATACAGTCATGATCTATGATGTTGTATCAAATTATTTGCTCTATGACTATAGTTTTAACGTGATGGCCGATTACACAAAGAAACAAAGCTACTTACAACAAATATGACACTGTAATTCAGAATTAAACTGCCGGATGATTGAAACCATCTAACCTGCCCATTTTACTTCCTACAGAATGATGTCTGTGAAACTAGATTTCTTATGCTCTCACAGCTATGGCTGGTGGAAACATCGCCCTTCCAGATCTTTTACGATTCCACTGCATAACGCAATATGGTATTACCTACGATTGGTCTCCGAATCAGTAGTTATCTATCACGTACATAAATTGTTTAGGAATTACTTGGCGTGTTATGACAAAATACGATTTTTGACTTACAGTCTGAGACACTTACTACTTTGGTTTAATGGACGCGGGCTGTAATTATCTCAAGAATACTTATAGACACAGATTTACTATATTTTATTAAATGCTTATCCGGACTCTTGGCTGCTTATTGCTTATAGGGGGATCATGTGAATTCAGTATCTCTCCATAGCGAAATGCAAGCTAAGGAAGGCCCCGAGCCTGGACGGGATTTTTGTTGAACAGATTAAACACTGAAACTGTTCAACAATTGCATGGAAACATGTCAGATTCCCACAATCTGGAGGAAGGCTAAAGTTATTGCCATTTTAAAACCAGGCAAAAATGCTGATGACCCCAGAAATTTCCGACCCGTATCACTTCTCTGCCATATCTTTAAAATCTTTGAAAGAATACTCCAGGATCGCCTCTCCAGTGCCATAAAACCCTACCTAATCCCCCAACAAGCAGGTTTCCGCCCAGGGAAAAGCACTACATCTCAGGTAATTAACCTCACGCAGCTGATTGAAGACGGCTATGAGAACCGGAAAATAACCGGTGTCGCCTTTATAGACTTGACAGCCGCATATGACACCGTTAACTTACGTCTGCTAATGAAGAAGCTGTATGCCATTACCAGGGACTTTAAATTCACATCCACAGTTAGAAGTCTGTTAGAGAACCGTAGGTTCTCTGTGGAATTCCAAGGGATGCATAGCAGGTGGCGGGCACAGAAAAATGTTCTCCCTCAGGGCAGCGTACTGGCACCCTTACTTTTTAACATATACACCAATGATCAACCACTGCCAGCTGGTACGGAAAACTATATCTACGCCGATGACCGTGCTATGGCCGTACAGGGTGACTCCTTTGAGGATGTTGAGAAAAGCTCACGGATGCGCTAGACATGCTCTGTCAGTACTACGCCGACAATCAACTCAAGCTGAACCCTAGCAAAAGACAAGTTTGCGCCTTCCAACTCCGTAACAAGCAGGCATCCCGTAAGCTGCGTGTCTTCTGGAAGGACACACTCCTCGAACATTGCGTTAACCCCAAATACCTAGGAGTAACCCTAGACAGGGTTCTGACGTATAAACAGCACTGTATTAACACCAAAATGAAGGTGAGCGGCAGAAATAATATTCATCGGAAAATAACGAACTCCTCCTGGGGCGCAAAGCCAGAGATAGTGAGGACCACAGCACTAGCAGTTTGCTTCCCAGCAGGCGAATATGCAAGCAGTGTCTGGTACAACTCTACCCGCGCTAAACAGGTCGACATTGCTCTGAATGAGACCTGCAGGCTCGTCACTGGATGTCTGAAACCGACGCCAACAGACAAGCTCTCCCATCTTGCTGGGATTGCACCTCCTGCAGTGCGAAGAGAAGCGGCAGCCCATAGTGAAAGAGCGAGGGCTGAGATGGCAGAGAGCCACCTCCTCCACAAAACTCAGCCAGCCACCAAACGCTTGAAATCTAGACGCAGTTTTCTCAGAGCAACCTAAGATTTTAGCGACCAACCTGGATCTAGGATGGAGAGATGGAAGCGGTCGGGAGAAGGGCACTGGATGGAACCAAAGGAAGAATTGGCACCAGGTTACGATGAGGACTGGGTGGTCTGGAGATCACTTAACAGGCTACGCACCAACACTGCACGGTCAAGAGATAACCTTCTGAAGTGGGGATATTCTACAACATCTAATCTCTGCGACTGTGGAGAGGTGCAGACGACCCAGCACATGTATAACTGCCCTGAATGTCCTTCACACTGCACTTTAGAGGATCTGATGTTGTAAACCCCAAACGCTGTCGACGTAGCCCGCTTATGGGCCAAATGCCTATAACATTTTGTTTCTGTGCACACACACACACACACACACACATATATATATATATATATATATATATATATATATATATATATATATATATATATATGCCTGTAATTAATTTTTTTCTGTGTGCTATTCATTTTTTTTATATTCCTGTATCCATGATGCTTCTGACACGAATAATTAAAAAAAAAGTATCTCTCTAGTCAAGACGCACACACAATAAGGCCCCTAATAAAAAGTAGACCTACAGGAGGGAGAGCATCTAACTGTACAAGTTCTATTTTCCCCTACGTTATGTCGCCTATCTATATCCGTTCTCAGTAATGTTTTTCACGAAAAAGATGTTTGGCCAATTTGAGTTCACATATACTACCATGTGCATTTATCCTACCAGCAACGAGTCCAGCATTACGTTATTGGTGCTTTGTAGAAGTCTTCCGGTTAATAAGGAGTGTTTTACAACGACAAGGGATTCACTGCTACAACCTTACTGCTACGAACCTCTTACTGCTACAACCTTATAACCATGTAAGTCTATTTCCTCTGCGAGTTGCGACTGGTTCGCCCAGGTGGTCTATTGGGAAAGGATGGTGGGGCGGGGAAGACAGTGCTTGGCGCTTCAACTGTTAGCAACGTTTGTCTGCAAGGGCGCCAGCGAGTTACGACAGGCTTTTCTGTGCTGGGATACCCTCTCACTGAACCATTGAGCACCATCTGTGCCAGACGCCAGGGTGGAGAAAATTACACATACGTTGTGCAAATCTCTCTACCTCGCCTGGTGAGATGGTCAGGTGTAATGTCAGGAAAACATGCGGAGCTCTGTCATTCGCGACCTGGTGGTCACAATCGCACGATGAGTGGCATACCCTACCAGGATCTCGCCTCACTCGTTCGATATGCGAATTTTGGGGCGAGTTCCCCGTTATCTAGGTGTGTGCCAGACTTACATTTTTTCATCGACGTGTCGGGATCTGCTTGCTGATATTAACGTGTGGAGGATATCCCTCGGCCACGGCTGATATAGCTCCAATGCCTGACCCCAGACCGGAGAGGACTATACCGAAACTTTTTCGGCAGTTGTTGTGCAGTATGCGCAAACATCGGCGTTCTGGGCTACACACCAACACAACCGAGTCTGAGCGACGGATTCCCTGTGTGCAAGTTCATTCTCGTTTCTCACGTCTATAGAGGTGTATTTTGTAGTGCTGTGCTACACACATACACAAACTTTGCTTGGAAGCATCAAAATGTTACTGTGACGTTCCATAATCTTGTAGTGTAGTGGTGCATTACCTACTGCTGTGTGGTATTTATCTTATATAAAGCATCTCTGGCTAGAAATTGGTAGCGCGTGTAGAATTCTCTATGACGCCACTATTTGTACGAATGTTTCATTTCCAACACTATGACGTCCAACACTACTAATCGAGTGGTGGCTTAGGAATGATAAATAAATCGGCAACATGCTGCATTGTTCTCAAATGACAAATTCACGACTTCTACAAACGCATCACGACGTGCTACAACACGGTGCGTAACTGTGATGTGACGTCTGGACGTGACGTGACGCATGTGACGTGACATTTTGTCTCGATGCGAGGCGATGTTGACACCGCGTTGACACTGATTGGGTACAATGATTGAGTACAATGTGTAAAACTGCTTAAGATACTAAAAGTTGCATAAAATATGGGTTAATAACATTACTTACGTACCTGTGTCAGTGAGGCTTCTCCAACATCTACATCTACATCTACATCTGCATCTACATCCATACTCCGCAAACCACCTGACGGTGCGTAGCGGAGGGTACTTTGAGTACCTCTATCGGTTCTCCCTTCTATTCCAGTCTCGTATTGTTCGTGGAAAGAAAGATTGTCGGTATGCCTCTGTGTGGCCTCTAATCTCTCTGATTTTATCCTCATGGTATACGTATACGTAAGAGGGAGCAATATACTGCTTGACTCCTCGGTGAAGGTATGTTCTCGAACCTTCAACAAAAGCCCGTACCGAGCTACTGAGCGTCTCTCCTGCAAAGTCTTCCACTGGAGTTTATCTATCATCTCCGTAACGCTTTCGCGATTACTAAATGATCCTGTAACGAAGCTTGCTGCTCTCCATTGGATCTTCTCTATCTCCTCTATCAACTCTATCTGGTACGGATTCCACACTGGTTAGCAATATTCAAGCAGTGGGCAAACAAGTGTACTGTAACCAACTTCCTTTGTTTTCGGATTGCATTTCCTTGGGATTCTTCCAATGAATCTCAGACTGGTATCTGCTTTACCGACGATCAACTTTATATGATAATTCCATTTTAAATCACTCCTGATGCCTACTCCAATATAATTTACGGAATTAACTGCTTCCAGTTCTTGACCTGCTATATTGTAGCTAAATGATAAAGCATCTTTCTTTCTATGTATTCGCAGCACATTACACTTGTCTACTACATTGAGTACTTACATATCTGCCTGGGTGTAGTCTCTGGTGGTGCCACGTAATACAAAACTGTTGTTAACAAATAGAACCCATTTATGTGGCATAAAGTAGTTCTAAACAAATAGACAGAGGCTACAACCTCTCTCCCTACGCTGCCCAGCTCCAGAATACATCCTGTTATAAAACAGGAACATTGTGGGAAATTGGTGAAAAATACGTAAAATTTGGAATAATGAGAGTAATTCCATATCTGACTCGATGTGGTCTCCGCAGGTGTCACATAATACTGTTGTTGACAAATAGGACTCAGGTGACATAGTTTGTTATTAAGAGATAGACACATCCTCTTCCTATGCTGTCCAGCTCAATAATAACGCCTCACACTTACAGGATGCTTAATCTTCATGCTTCAAAGGGGCAGGGTGAGGAGAGATAGTGGGGCGTTGCTGCTATTTTTATGACATGTGACTACTTTAGAATTATGTCATGATCTTAAATATAACTTGCACAGTTGCCTGGGTGCATCCCCTAAGTGTCCTCGACCAATTTCTGGTCGTTCCCGGGAAATAGGGAATAGCGAAACAAGGACCTCCAGTGTATTACCTGAGAGCAGTTGTCCTTATTTCGATATAAGGAACCAGTTATAACTGATCCAGTGATAAAAAAACAGCTGCAAAAGAATATAACATACGATACTCGTTCAGGTATATGGATCACATCCTCTGCTTAATAGACGAACCACAAACAAAAATTGAAAAATTACATACTGACATCAACAAGGTACATAAAAATACGAAATTCACAATGGAAAGAGAAGAGAACAACCAAATAAACTTTCTGGATATAACAATCAAAAAGCAAAATAAAAAGCATATGTTTGAAATTCACTATACACCTGCAGCAACTGACGCTATTATGCCCCAGTACTTGAACCATCCACACTCACCAAAGCAAGCAATACTTCAACAGATGCTCCATAGACTCAATACAGTTTCACTCAACAAAGAAAACTACCAAAACGAACTTGAGATATTAAAGCAGATAGCCCAAAGCAAGGAGCACAATAGTGCTATAGTCACAAAACTAAACAAAAAAATCAGAAGTAAAATATAATCAAAAACCATTAACAACATCACAACAGGACCGTACACAATCACAATCACTCATTAACATAACACCTACACACAATTATTAGGAAAACAGAATATGACACATAATGACGTACAAACACAAACTCACACAGAACTCCGCAACTTTTTCAAAAGCAGGAAATAAACATTGCATACACAACACACAATTCTATCAAAAAACACACCCCAAAACTAACAAAAAATACGGATATATCAGAAGCAGGTATATTTCAATTATAGCATAATCCATGCTTGTATATTCTCTTTCTCTCTCTCTCTCTCTCTCTCTCTCTCTCTCTCACACATACACACACACACACACACACAACAAACAGATATAAACGTCATACCAACAAATACGCGTTAGTTTCAGCATATACATCGTTCGGTTGGAAACATGTAGGTGTATGGAAACAAACCAAACAGTATGAGATACACGGTGAACTCAAAGTAGTTATGAGTACATTAATGTTATGTGTATATAACTGACAGAAGACTGAGAGTGATAGTACATCACAAGAAGAAGTGCAAACTAAATGAAAGGTGGGAAGAAAAATATTCGCATCGCCAAGCCATGCATATGTTTTGTCAGTGGAACGGTGGTGCGACCAGATGCGATGAAAACTGATGCCAACTAAAAACAGAAAGAACGATAGGTAGTCACTTATTTACATAAAAACCGAGATACATATCAAAACAAAAGTATAGCATAACAGTATCATTATAGTGTCCAATGACGTGTCTTAAAATGGAAAAATGCCGAACGCGTCTGTGAACATAAAATACAAACCAAGGCGTTTTTTACTTACAAAACAAATATGCTGTTTAACATTCGATGTGATGCACATATAAGAGTGCAGACTTTCTCTCTCTCTCTCTCTGTCTCTGAGGGATGAGCTGTCATTATGCATAAATTAAGCATCAAACAAGCAAATGCGAATAAATATTCAAGAGACATTAATCATCTGCTGAAACAAACTATTATTCATAATAAAAAGCATAAAAAACTGACATATATGCAAACGAATTAAAACATGACTTACTTTCTGCCTAATTCTTGTAGGACACTTGTTTTTGAAACAGTAATGACTTGAATTAAAGTTCACCTTTCACCACGAATTTTAGGTTTCTCAACATTTCATTGCAAAAAAACTTTACCAACACGGTCGCGCTTTCGAGCTGTTGAAAATCTGCTGGCATTTTGTAGCAGCATTTATTCATAGGACATATGATTAATGAGCTGCTGATTCATTCGTCTCCTAGAATGGCTACCCACCATTTGTATACTCATGTTCAGATGAATGAGAACACCTTCAACGACTAGAGATAGGACGATCATAGTCTCATGGAATGTACATTAGTATGTTGACAGGGGTTGTTTTGGGGAAGGAGACCAGACAGCGAGGTCATCGGTCTCATCGGATTAGGGAAGGATGAGGAAGGAAGTGGGCCGTGCCCTTTCAAAGGAACCATCCCGGCATTTGCCTGGAGCGATTTAGGGAAATCACGGAAAACCTAAATCAGGATGGCCGGACGCGGGATTGAACCGTCGTCCTCCCGAATGCGAGTCCATTAGTATGTTCTGTAGAAATGACTAGCATTTGAGTCACCTCAGTTCAGCATGTGTCCTGTTGTCTAATAGACACACATTCTGCCATGGGCCCTAATAACTTGTTCCATGCACGATGGCATTGACGTGCATTAGGTGCGAATGGCGTCCTTTGGTATAGCCATCCGTGCTGCATTCACCTGCTTCCAAAGTTCATCTCTGGTGGTTGGCAATTGGGCACAGAGTGGCACCTTTCGTTTCACCACATCCCACAGGTTTCCAGTTAACATGACGTTTGATGATCTGACAGGTCACTGCAAAAGCGGAACATCCTGTGGTGCTAGGAAAACACGAGATCGCGCAGCAACATGTGATCTTGCATTGTCTTGCTGAAAAATGGCATCTGGGTTGTTGTGAAGAAAGGGTATGGCAATGGTTCGCAGGATGTCATTGTCGTAGATCACACTGGTCACAGTTCCCTGGACACAGACTAGTTGTGGTTTGTGGCTGTGCCAAATACTACCCCCACCGCATGGCCTTGAGTTGGTGCTGATTGTCTTGTTTGAAGTCAGTCACTGCGATGCCGCTCCCCCTGTTTGCGGCGAAGCAAAATGCGCCAACATTTTCAAACAAACACAAGCTGGATACGACAGAATACACTACCTGATGCCATTGCCACCCAGCATGTTTCTCCACATTCGTCAAGCGTAGGTGGAGACGTGGACGACGAGCAAGTAACCCATGCCTTAATAAACGGCGACGGACTGTCGTCCCTGGTAGTGTACGATGTGTTACACTGTTCCACCGTTCCGCTAGAGCAGATCTGTCCTGCAATGCCATTTGGATGAGGCGTGAATCCCCTCGGGGGTGTGGTCTGTTCTGGTGCGACCTGACCCGTCTCCTCGTGTTCTACGGTCTTCTGTGAACCCCTCTGCACACACCAGCTGCACTGCCGAAACACTTCATCCCACACGAGCAGCAATTTCTTGGATGGATGCATCACAGTCTTTCATGCCAATAATGCGCCCTCTTTCAAACTCACTGATTTGACGGTACAGTTCGAGCATACTTCTGCAAGGCATCCGGCAGCTCTGCTCAAGTCACACTGATCCATTACCTGCGGTTTACAGTGACAACGAGAGCTGCAGGGAAATTTTACAGGCAGGTGGTGTCGTGCCGCGATATCGATGCTGATCTTGAAGCTGCAGCCCGACATGGATCAAATTTCACTCATTTCTGCAGAACATACTATTGTACGTATCCTGTGAGTATCAGCATCCTAACTCGATTCGTTCACGGTGTTCTGTTTCTTCAGAAAGTGAGTGTAGTTACAGTTCAATCCTGAAACTGGTTTCGGAGTTTTAAAAATAAACTTAATATATACGACACTGAGTTCAACGCTGACTGGCTTTAGCTTGTTTTATGCTTGTAAATTAGCAAGTCGTCTCACTTTTTGGGCTGGTAAAGACGTTTTAGGGAAAACACGTGGTAAAAGATTAATCTCTCCCTTATTCAGAGTCTAGTCTATGTGAATGCAGAACTTTACACATCTTTTTAACAAAGTAACCGCCAGGCTAATGAGCCCTGCAGTAAAGAAAAAGCGTAAGGGCCTCTCAACCTGAGGCGAATGTTGTTGTTTTGAACGCCATGTTCCCCTCACGTGCTGCAAACAGAACGATCAAGAAAATCAAAATGACGTAACGTTTACACTAAGCCGCGTGAACTGTAGGTTACCTTTCCTGACTGTGGTAGTTTCGACCCTTTTTTTGGTGTTGCAGGTACTGTGAGACTTGCGACCAAGCATTTTTGTACCGTGGGTTTTCCGACCAGAGCCTCCTGCTGATTTACACCAGTTGTCCACCTGCAGCGGAAGTGATGCCACCGTCAGTGTGGCAGTGCCCTCGCCGACAGCCCTTGTTCCCGTATACTTCCATAGGGCTAAGCTATTGAATTCTATATAGGGCCGATAATAATTAGGAAAAAACGGAGGTATGCCTTCTGGGGGTTAGTTACTGCTATCGGGTACACAGAAAATCTGATGCTTATACAAACTGCTTGTGCATGAATTCCGAACATGGTGAGTGACGAGGCTGTTTAAAAATTGCAAATGGCAGAATAATGGGTGAACAGTGACATTCCTGCTCATCCTCACAAAGCAGATTTGCATTTTAAGAAAGGAATGTGTAAGTGCAGGAAAAGAGTCCACAAAGAAAACACAGTGCTTGTTTTCCAAATTTTGTAAGAAGGGATTTCAAGATTTGAAAGACAAAGTTTTAATTTCGACGTATGCAGCCCAAATTATGACAACAGCAAGACTTCATTGTGTAAAGCCAGAAGGCATGCTCTTGGGACGACCAAAAACTCTGGCACTAGTTGACAGATTAAACTGAGCGAAGACGTTTTGAAACTGACTGGAGGTAACAGTTTTTTGAAAATTGACGATGGCTCCGTTTTTGACAAAATAATCCTGGTGTTGCATTGTATAGAAGCTGGGACAATTCTGTGTGAAAATGGAACTATTCTTCCGCCAGGGGGGGGGGGGGGGGGGGTGGGGGGAGAGGGGAATCGAAATCACTGAAGATGGGATTTCCTGCTGTATTTATTTTGCTCCCAAACAAAAGTCGAAAAACATACTCCATGCTGCTGTGGTTATAATTAATGGAGAAAATGCCCAATGGAGAAACGGTAATGAAGTTAACTGGCTATATGTCAATCACTACACGGAACATGCTAGTATAGCAGTTGAAATGTTGAATGTTTTTAACAAGCAGGGCAGAACCACGAATTCTGTCGAACTGTGGGGTACAGCACGAAAGCAAACTCCCTAATAAATCAAATACATCTGAACGTATGAAGGAGGAAGCAGTAAATGCTACATTTTAAATGAAAGAACAATTTCACTGCCCTGCTTCTTCATGAAAGAAAAAGAGATACAAAAAATGGCTCTGAGGACTATGGGACTTAACATCTGTGGTCATTAGTCCCCTAGAACTTAGAACTACTTAAACCAAACTAACCTAAGGACATCACACACACCCATGCCCGAGGCAGGATTCGAACCTGCGACCGTAGCAGTCGCGCTGTTCCGGACTGAGCGCCTAGAACCGCTAGACCACCGCGGCCGGCAAAAAAAAAAGATACATAGATTTAAACAAAACGTAAAATGATATTGCAATAACGAATTGGGTGACATAAGAGGATGTTCAAATCATGGCTATGTTACAAAAAAAAAAAAAAAAAAATTGAGTGAGAATTTAGAACTAATTCCGTCCTGGGGAATTCATGGTGGAGACAGGAAGGGCCTCCGCCCACTCTCCAACACTGACATTGCCAAATCCATAGTGACAAGGCCGACGCCATGTTGATGTAAGACAAAGGCCCAAATGAAATGATGATGATGTTTTTATCGAGTAATGCTGTAGAAAGGAACAAATGTGAAGGTAAAAATAAAATAAAAAGTCAGAAACGAGAAAAAATTAAAAAAAAATACTGAGCATGCCTATGTATTAGCCAGTCCTAACAATGGATAAAATGTGAAAGGGATTGTTCTTATTGAAAAACGGTCAGCAGAGGATCGACCACTATTACAGCTTTCATTGATGGTCGGTATCGCCACGGCTAAAATATTTGTCCTCGGAAACACCACGTTGACGTAACAGGCCACGAAGCCCAGGGTCGGAAGCCCACGACACCGAATGACTTCGTAACGGTCGCGGCTCGCGCCATCTCTGAAGCCGAACACGGCGTGGAAATAAATGTGATTGTTATTCCAGGCTTTATTACCGACAAGCTTAACTATTTTCTTCAAAATCATGCTTATACATCAGAATGTCTGACAAAACCCTTCACTCACCGCAGTCGGTACATAACAGTCGCTCACACGGTTCTGTGTTGAGTCCCCTTTTGTATAAGGTGAATACAGGATATATTGTAACGACATTAAGCATGTTTCTGAAAGTACAAACGTGTGCCGGTTATATGTGCCTGTATACTTACTCGATTAATCTGAGGGTGAGACTTCTATGACTGAATCGTAGATTAAGCAGTCTCTTTGTCTGAAAGAACAAAGCCATTCGCAGTCAAGCTGTTATTAACTGCCCAGTTCTAGTCTTCGCAAGGAAGTGCTGGACTATAACAACACCAACGGGTCAGCTAGGTCCTCTCACAGTTTCGCCTAGAGTTCGGCTAAATTGCTGGCGCCGTTTGTTGACTGAGAACTGACGAGGCGTCTACATCTAGAATGCACAGCAATCGAAGTTGGACGGTTACTTGTCATAGTAAGTGCAGCGTCTCAAGTGTAGAGGTTTTGCTTTTATTTACGCTATACCGTGGCATTATACAGTCGTCGTCCAGTTACCGATGGATATTACGTCTATGGTAGTGCCTTGAACTATTTACGAAGCGTGACAGAGAACACACACCGTGCTGTAAGATCTTGCCATAATATCGATCATTACTGATGAAAAAACTGATCATGCTGGCAGCAAATGAAACTGTAAACCTAGGTTTAGCTACGATTGTGCTGCTATTGTCGTACTACCAGATCTTTTGTATCAGCGTCGAGGAGAGTCTACACGAAAACCTCAGCTGTTAATACGTTTCACCTCGTTCTGTCAACGAGGACAACAACGCTCATAATTCTGTCATGCCGTGCGACTTGTATTGCGGAGGTACGCAAGCTAGGAAAATGTACGAACTCCTGGCCGATACCAGCAACTATATTGGGGAAGTGTAAGCGACGAAGGAGGCCTCATTATGCGTCTAAACTGCCGCCGACGTCGTCTTTATAGCAACTGATTCTAGAAGTAGTGTAGATTTACTAGAAGATAAGAAATGGACCTCAAAATGTAAGCGACATTTCTCTACAATATAGACGTCCACAATTACTTTGAATCAAAGGACACACCGCACACCGCTTTGAACACCAGTATCACACAGTATGAGATAACAGGCCAAGTGGAAAAGTCGTGTGCGACAGGAGGTCACCGTTTCTTTACTTTAATACCACTGACGATGTCTCTGCCTTGAAATAGCAGACATTACTGGAATGGAAAGAAATGTGATAGTCGCTGCAATTCCAAAGATACGACGCTATAGAATGGTACAGCCTCCTCCATCTATAAACCATGTATCTCTCAAGCTAGACAATTCAAACTTCAAAAATCATCCAAAATACTTTCCAACACCTGGGACCAGATGTTACACGTCACAGCTGTACAACTTAAAAAATATGGAATTTTGGTATTGTGTGTCACAGACGAACTTTCCGGTCTCGACCACTCGATAAGCGGAAAATGCTTGAAACATTTTTAGTTACTGCAGGAATTTGTCTACCCGCGTCTATTACGATAATGCTGTGGTAGGCAGGCACAGCGGAGCAAGTCAACCTACCGACATTTTTGGAACGCGCTGGGTGGATACCTAAAGAAAACCGAAAGAGGAACCTCGTAACATCTGCGTAGTTTCTATCAAAACCAACGTCTTTAAATCAAGTCTCGGAATTTTCACCTTAACTTTATTCCACGCTTACGGATATATGAAGAAAAATCTTTAAACTATTATAAAATTGCAATGTAAACTATGTCGGTCAGTGCAACAACCATTAAATATGTTTTGTTAACACACAGCGGCCAAATAATTATGTGAATAAAAACAGTGATTCGTTGAGCAGTTTTATCACGCGACAATCGTGAGTGGTGAGACTCCCTTGTCTCCTGTATCGACAATGGAGCTACAGCCGGGGTAACCGCGGAAACACTAATTTGGTGCTAAGCAGTCAGACAAGATGCTTGTTCTCGTGCTTATCACTGCGCTCGACGACGTCGCATTCGCGATTCTGTGCTGGTAAGTCGCCGCCAGCTCTCGCATCCTCGCACACTCGTCACTCTAAACGCTGTAGGCCGGAATCGCTGCGTCAGTCTCGCGTTTTGGTCGTAGTCGAGCTGTCGTGTGACTGGCGAGGCATACAGGCACCAATTGCTCTCGCGTCTCGAAGTTCTTACGAATTTTCATTCCGAAATACATGTTTCGAAAAACCTTTTGCTCTTTTGAGCTCTTAGTATTGCATATTGTTAGTAAACGTAACTAGTTACTCTTTGTCAATCGTAATTAAAATGCATGTTCTTCTCTTTTCTATTTCAGGCTTTTATGGCAGCTCATACTCTCTACTGAAATGTAAGTACCAAGTCTTTCAGAATAATAGCAGACAAGTTCTTTTAGTTATATGTGTTACAAATAATGGTTCACGATAGCTCGTCAGTGCTTGCAGAGAGGGGAGATACAGATAAGATCGCCAACCACAGTGCTCAGGGTGGATCCAGTGCAGAGGTGGAGGGTGGGTGGGGCTGGTCGTCTCACTGGTGACGTGACTGACGTAGAAGCAGTCCGTAACTGACTCTGACATTGTGGTGTGACACACGGCAATATCTGTCTTCTGGGTGATGATACCAAATAAAAACACGACCGATTTCAGTCCCCTTAGCAGACGTCAAGTAATGATCAATGTGGGGAGCACGATCGTAAAGGGTAGCAACATGCAGTCCACGAAATATGCCGGAAATGTCACGATACACATGCAGCTAATCACTTTAGTAGTAGTTAACTACCAGCATGTGAGACCGACCTTCTTATTTAAATTGTGTTGAAGCATCGTGTTAGCATATGTTCAATGTCGCTTGTGGCGCAGTAAGTAGTACATGACAAATTTGCATATCCGATATGGTGTAGTATACCTGTGTGTCGCACCGTTTACTTGTAGTCTGCAAACGCTTAGTGTAAGATCGACAAATAATGTGTTTTGGAAATACGTTAGCTTGCTGCTGACAATCCTTTTGATAGATTGGTTGGTTATACATACTCCTTAAAAGAACGTGCCATGCCAAAATCCTTAATTTTTATAAGTTTGACAAATCTCTTCTCACAAGAATGACACTGTTTCAGGGTAATATAATTTAGGATAGTTATCCACACAATATCTTCCAAAAACATCAATTTTGTTTTCGTTTTTTTAGATGGCGATCGGTAATGGACTTGCTGGATTTGGATTTGGCGGAATATGTACTGGACATCGAGGCTGACCTGGCAGAAGAGCTGGACCTCTTCGAGGTTTACCCGGACGAGATGGATTATTCAGATACAGATCTATGGTGGATTGACGAACTGATGCCAGAAGAAGATTGGTTAACCGATGTGAGGGAGATGGTGGAGGACGAAGACGCTTCTCCTGAGGGAGAAGTCGTTGTCATACGGATACATTTCATTGGTGTAAAAGAATTTGTAATTCCAAAACGTAAACTATTGGCTTTCTTTGAGTCTGTACTAGGTCAAGAAATAAATAACGTTTCTTGATTTTTTGTAAGTGTTTTCATTACTTCCATGGGCGAATAGCTGTAATTGTAATGTAAATATTCTGTGTTCAGCACCCAGAAAATACTAAAAGTTTGGTATTTTTTGCATCTCTATACAGTCGCTACGTTCGCCTTTCGTCAATGAAAATTGAAGTATCGATGTGAAAATTATAACATCGAACAAAACAAGAGCAGACATTTCATTGAGAAGCCGTTTACTCTTAATTTTAATTTTATAGCAAAATAATGGAATAACATTTTGGCAATATTGACTACAAAATGTTCTGATTTGCGTACAGCTTGGACAGAAATCAGACTTTACGTGTAAAATTTAAAGAATACAAAATACACGCATGGGCTGAAAGAAGGGTAACACATGTTTGTAATCCATCCTTGTCCGTGTTATTCAACCTTCTGATGGAGGAAGAAATAAAGCAAACCAAAGATAATTTGGAATGTGAATTAAAGATGCGGACGTGAAAGAAAAACTTTAAGGCTTGCTGATAACATTGACACAGAGACGGCAATGAACTTGAGGAAGATCACTTGAACCGAATGCACAGTGTGTAGGAAACGGGTTACGAGATGAACTTCAGTATAAGTGAACTTGGGCACTAGGATGATAAACTAAGGCACTAAAATATTATTCGTGTTTACTGTTATCTCAGAAATTCCTTGCAACGTGCTGTTCAGAAGAGATCTCCACCTACTCGTCCTCTTACGGATTTATGGACAGGATTCATGGTGTCACTTCCCTCCAGCACCACTTCAGACATTAGTCGACCCTATGCCACGTCATGTTGTAGCACTTCTGCATGCTCGCGGAGGCCCTACACGATATTACGCATGTGTATCTGTTTTGCTCTCTGGTGTAGGTGGGTCGAGTAACTAATGAAGGTGTGTTGCATAGATTGCCGATTTGAAGAGCTCTAAGCCACAACGCGACGAAAAGAAGTGCGACCGTCAACAATGGGCCGGAAGTGTGGTATATGACGAAGGGAACCGACGCTTTACAGCCAGAACACCACCATATCGGCAGTAGAATAGCCCTGAAGAGCTCGACAACGCAGAGCTATCGTCAGTCCATTACGAATATATATTACCACAAAAGACGCCACAGACAGAAGGGGCTGGCAAGACGACTCCGACGGCAAACTTCACCCAAGCAGACTGGGCTGACTGTGAAGGTGTTTCACTGACTGTAGCATCAGGCAACCCAGCGCAACTTTAAGTTAGAACTACACTCCTGGAAACTGAAATAAGAACACCGTGAATTCATTGTCCCAGGAAGGGGAAACTTTATTGACACATTCCTGGGGTCAGATACATCACATGATCACACTGACAGAACCACAGGCACATAGACACAGGCAACAGAGCATGCACAATGTCGGCACTAGTACAGTGTATATCCACCATTCGCAGCAATGCAGGCTGCTTTTCTCCCATGGAGACGATCGTAGAGATGCTGGATGTAGTCCTGTGGAACGGCTTGCCATGCCATTTCCACCTGGCGCCTCAGTTGGACCAGCGTTCGTGCTGGACGTGCAGACCGCGTGAGACGACGCTTCATCCAGTCCCAAACATGCTCAATGGGGGACAGATCCGGAGATCTTGCTGGCCAGGGTAGTTGACTTACACCTTCTAGGGCACGTTGGGTGGCACGGGATACATGCGGACGTGCATTGTCCTGTTGGAACAGCAAGTTCCCTTGCCGGTCTAGGAATGGTAGAACGATGGGTTCGATGACGGTTTGGATGTACCGTGCACTATTCAGTGTCCCCTCGACGATCACCAGTGGTGTACGGCCAGTGTAGGAGATCGCTCCCCACACCATGATGCCGGGTGTTGGCCCTGTGTGCCTCAGTCGTATGCAGTCCTGATTGTGGCGCTCACCTGCACGGCGCCAAACACGCATACGACCATCATTGGCACCAAGGCAGAAGCGACTCTCATCGCTGAAGACGACACGTCTCCATTCGTCCCTCCATTCACGCCTGTCGCGACACCACTGGAGGCGGGCTGCACGATGTTGGGGCGTGAGCGGAAGACGGCCTAACGGTGTGCGGGACCGTAGCCCAGCTTCATGAAGACGGTTGCGAATGGTCCTCGCCGATACCCCAGGAGCAACAGTGTCCCTAATTTGCTGGGAAGTGGCGGTGCGGTCCCCTACGGCACTGCGTAGGATCCTACGGTCTTGGCGTGCATCCGTGCGTCGCTGCGGTCCGGTCCCAGGTCGACGGGCACGTGCACCTTCCGCCGACCACTGGCGACAACATCGATGTACTGTGGAGACCTCACGCCCCACGTGTTGAGCAATTCGGCGGTACGTCCACCCGGCCTCCTGCATGCCCACTATACGCCCTCGCTCAAAGTCCGTCAACTGCACATACGGTTCACGTCCACGCTGTCGCGGCATGCTACCAGTGTTAAAGGCTGCGATGGAGCTCCGTATGCCACGGCAAACTGGCTGACACTGACGGCGGCGGTGCACAAATGCTGCGCAGCTAGCGCCATTCGACGGCCAACACCGCGGTTCCTGGTGTGTCCGCAGTGCCGTGCGTGTGATCATTGCTTGTACAGCCCTCTCGCAGTGTCCGGAGCAAGTATAGTGGGTCTGACACACCCGTGTCAATGTGTTCTTTTTTCCATTTCCAGGAGTGTATAACCAACGCCGGCAGATACGACAGAGGCACACAATGTGCCAATACTAATTCAAATGACATAAGCTTCCATGAGCGATAGATACATAGGCATAGGAACGAAGACAGGCATATTGGCTTACCTCTCTCAATATCAACGACATTCAGTCGCTGTAAAGGATGTCTTTACCTAAAGTTGTGATATAAACGGCGGACATAGACATCCTCCTTGTACAAGAAATGCACATCGACGAATTTCCCATATGTCCAAATGTAAAGCCTTAGTATTACGTACCTTCGAAACTGACAGCAGCATTACGTAACTTCTTACTAAAGGCATCAGGATAGTAGGGGATATCTTGAACCATTCGAAGGGGGGGGAGGATTATCAGAGACTGTGCTTGATGGACGGCTCATTATGTCTATATACTGTCGAGTACAGACGGAACAAGAGACTTTCTGTTTCTTCACAGAGAAAATTGCCCCTCTGTTACAACGACGCCACGACTATTTTATCCTAGGCGGCGATTTTAATAGTGTACTTGCACTGAAAGATCATTGTTCTCGATGCACAACGTGACCAGAACTACGAATGTTGACACATTTTTTTGACATGTGGGAGCATATCCATGGCCTCACTCATGTAACGAGTTATTCCGATAGTCGTCTCAATAGAGTGTACACTGGTCCTCCACATCATTATGAATACATACCTAATAATCGGTATGTTTACCTTTGACACGGATAACAGTAGGGATGTGTCGTGGCGTTGGTAGGTAACTGGAGGGAGTTGGCACCACCGCTGCACACACAAGTCACTTATTTCTGCAATTAATCTATGATACTCATTGGCCGTTGTGGTGCCTTACACTCGTCACGCCATAATGGAACCACCACCAGCTTGTCTCCATCCTGCTGTACGGGTGTCAAGGAACTGCTCACCTGGAAGACGAAGCATTCTTGCCCCAGCATCGGCGTGATGAGGAAGGTATCGGATTCATCAGACCATACAACGCTCTGTCACTGAACCACCTTCCAGAGCTGATGGTCATGTTCTCATTTCAGTCATAGCTGCTGATGCCGTCTTGTTGACATTGATACATGCATGGGTCGCCCTGCGCAGGCGCATCGCTACCAGTGTTCAGACTCACTTGTACTGTGCACAGCAGTAAAATCTGAAGTTAATTCCGCCACAGTTCGCTGCCTGTCCTGTTTCACCAGTCTGCACAGTCTACGACGTGAGACAACTGTAATGTCTACATCTACATCTACATACATACTCCGCAATCCACCATACGGTGCGTGGCGGAGGGTACCTCGTACCACAACTAGCATCTTCTCTCCCTGTTCCACTCCCAAACAGAACGAGGGGAAAATGACTGCCTATATGCCTCTGTACAAGCCCTAGTCTCTCTTATCTTATCTTTGTGGTCTTTCCGCGAAATATAAGTTTTCAGCAGTAAAATTGTACTCCAGTCAGCCTCAAATGCTGGTTCTCTAAATTTCCTCAGTAGCGATTCACGAAAAGAACGCCTCCTTTCCTCTATACTCCCACCCGAGTTCCTGAAGCATTTCCGTAACACTCATGTGATGATCAAACCTACCAGTAACAAATCTAGCAGCCTGCCTCTGAATTGCTTCTATGTCCTCCCTCAATGAGACCTGATAGGGATTCCAAACGCTCGAGCAGTACTCAAGAATAGGTCGTATTAGTTTTTTATAAGCGGTCTCCTTTACAGATGAACCACATCTTCCCAAAATTCTACCAATGAACCGAAGACGACTATCCGCCTTCCCCACAACTGCCATTGCATGCTTGTCCCACTTCATATCGCTCTGCAATGTTACGCCCGAACATTTAATCGACGTGACTGTGTCAAGCGCTACACTACTAATGGAGTATCCAAACATTACGGGATTCTTTTTCCTATTCATCTGCATTAATTTACTTTTATCTATATTTAGAGTTAGCTGCCATTCTTTACACCAATCACAAATCCTGTCCAAGTCATCCCGTATCTTCTTACAGTCACTCAACGATGACACATTCCCGTACACCACTGCATCATCAGCAAACAGCCGCACACTGCTATCCACCCTATCCAAAACATCATTTATGTAGATAGAAAACAGCAGCGGACCTACCACACTTCCCTGGGGCACTCCAGATGATACCCTCACCTCCGATGAACACTCACGATCGAGGACAACGTACTGGGTTCTATTACTAAAGAAGTCTTCGAGCCACTCACATATTTGGGACCAACCCCATATGCTCGTACCTTAGTTAGGAGTCTGCAATGGGGCACCGAGTCAAACGCTTTCCGGAAGTCAAGGAATATGGCATCCGTCTGATACCCTATATCGATCCTAATTTCGCGATTAATCACGAATATCGGGTGTAATTACACAACTACATGCATAGCGCTGCACAAGGATGGCATAAAAGCGCAATACCCTGCAAAAACTGGCTATACCATACAACTGGTGTTCTCCTGCTGGGAAAAATTTCGCAATACCACTCGAAACCAGCGACAGAAACACTCAAACTCTACCCTACACCTACAAGCTAGGGGGGAAAAAAGGCTGGGGTGTAAGGTACAATCTTTATTCTTTTTTATGGGAAATACGTTCAACTGACTAGATGCTGGTGTTGGACAGAGGAGTTTAAAAAGCGTATTACCTTTAAGCATAAAGCATGTATCGGCTGTTTGACGTCAGAGTTCACTACACACACCTACTAAAAATCATTCTACAGCTCAGCTAACCGAAGCCAATACATGCTATCTCAGCTGATGGAAAAAATGTGTCACAGCTATAGTTACACTTCTAAATTGTCGCCAAAAAACCAGCACTTGTATTGAATGGGTCATAATGCATCACACGTATTTGGGAAAATCGTCATCCTAAAAGACTGCAGCTGAACGTGCATTCTCCTCCATAGATTGCGCACATTCTTCTTTCCACTCATGAACAGCACACTCAACGATACTACATGCTCCATGCGTGTGTCTGACTAGCAGTCTGACTAGCAGTCATTCTTGCCAGGTGACGCTGTTTATATCGATAGCAAGTCAGTAGTCAGAATGTTGTAGCTGATTGTTACAGAAAATGTTAACACTTAGGTCCTCAATGCGGAACTGTAGCCTGTAACCTACGTTGACCGTAAGACATTAATTGTATGATCTCCCTCCAGCAGCAGCAGGTGTGGCGGAACTACGATCTTTGGAAATTGAATGTCGCCGACCTCAGAGACAATCCTTGCTTGGAAATCTTGTGAACGACGCCGTTGAGCGTATGGTGCTGCCCTCCATTAGCCGACTGATTCTGCCAAACTGGTGCTATGCTCTGAAATGATGACATATGGTCGTAAGCAGGCAGTGTAGCGACGTCATACGATGGACTTCTATTTCACAGTGCTAAAGGAATGCACTGACCAGGTACCTTTTCTGGAGTTGCAGTACAACGAGCGAAGGTCGAAATTAAACCCATTATGTCATCTCGAAGGTGCAATGCTGCAGGCATGGACACTAAACTAGGTTACAGGAGGACACCCATTAATGTATCATATCATCAACAAAGGCAAAAGGCCTGCCTTAGTGGCCGTGCGGTTCTAGGCGCTACAGTCTGGAACCGAGCGACCGCTACGGTCACAGGTGTGGCATGGATGTGTGTGATGTTCTTAGGTTAGTTAGGTTTCATTAGTTCTAAGTTCTCGGCGACTGATGACCTCAGAAGTTAAGTCGCATAGTGCTCAGAGCCATTTGAACCATCTGAGCCAAAGGCAAAAGATGATGATGAGCCCAGGCACAAGCACTGAATGATGGCACACACCTAATGCTACAACAAGACATGGGCAATGACTTTGTAGAACATTGCAGTGCAACCAGCAGCATCATGCTGCAGTGGATATCGATATGGCAGCCATTACACATACGACTTTTGGCACCATTGAACCAGGTGTAATAGATTACTTAGGATGAAGACCATTGATTGGGGAGCAGTGAATAAATCACTGGGACCAAATGAGTATCCTTTGAAATTTTATAGGATCACCAGCTATACGACAGCATCCCGATGGACTGATATCCGCCACGAAATAATTTCTCCTGTCCTGCCCTTACCGTCAGCTTTGTGGCGGGGCTGATTATTGCGATACACAAACCTTCAAGTGGCACCCAGATACTGGACTAACGACATCAGACAATGCTTAACTACGTCTTTAAAATATCACAGTCTATTAGCAGCACACTTCCAATGAAAATTGCGCCAGGTTATCTCACTCGATAATATGGCACGCAGCAGGCACTTGGTGACTGTCACGATATGATGACCTTAGCAAAGATGCTGCCGCCATGGAGTACTATTGTCAGTATGTTTTGATCAAGCTTTCAATGGAGTGAGTCTAAGTCTTGATGCACATGCGGTTTCCATGGCCATTTATCACCATAGTGACATGCTTACTCCACCATGATTTCTCTGTAATGCTTCTCAATGGGTGTACGACGAAATCCCTCATCCTATCGAGATAGGACAGACAATGGTGTCCCTTGTCTATAATATTATATGTGCCAGCCCTTGATCTTTTACTCGGTGGCTGTAGCCACCGATTTACAGGATTGATTTTGAGATGATATAAATTAAGTGTAAAGCATATACTAATGGACTGGTGTTGGCAGTGCCGACAGATAACGACGTGCATGTGGCTTCAGATTGGATCCACAAATATAGAACGGCCACTACCAATCATATAAATGTGGGCATGTTGGTAGGTGACGTGTATCGGCGTCAGTCTGTTGGAAGAATATGTAGCATGTTTATGGCTCATTGATACCTTGGAATGCCTAGGAATTGTTGTTACCAACGGCACATGACGCACAGCAGTGTACAAGTGTAACAGACTGCTACAAGCAGTCCAGACATGTGTCCAGGAGGTCAAACATGTAAACACATATCTGGAGTTACGGATTCTGCACTTTGCACAAGACATTGGCGGTAGTAGCGCAATTCATATTGGCATCCTTTGGTTCCTTTATGGGTGTAGGTCTACTTTTTAAAGTGAGATACAAATCCCAGGCCCCTGTCTTAGTAAGAGTTGACCGGGTCTTTTATGTATTCATGAAAGAGTGGTGGCGCTATGCATCAGCACAATTTTACAACTGTGGAGATGATATGAGACATGATTGATTAGTAATTTAATAGAAGAATTACCACCAGTGGCTTTCCATCACATTTAACAGTCACTTCACCCTATACACAGGGTTTTTTATATCAAATACAGCTATATTCAGATAGCTCTACCAGCAACCAGACCTGTGACTCAAGGTGACGCCTATCAGATACTAACTACAGGATGGCCTAGCAACCCCAGTCTGAGGAGATATTCACATATCAATTGGCATGTGGTATGGCGATCAGTACAGTGTGTTTCCTTAGACACAGAGGCACAGACATGTGTGGCATTCTACCTGACATACACAGTATATCTGTGACCTGATGAGATTAGTCTGATTGATTGGTCATTATGCCCTATGTGCCAAACTCTAGACAATGATGAGTACTGAATTACACCCAGTCGCTAGGCAGAAATGTGGAGCTTAATGACATAGATGGTCACTTTTTTTCTGTGAGTGGGACAAGACATTGGACCAGCAGTTGTATTCTTCCCAGACAGGACATACTTTCCATGCACTAAAACGAACCAAGTAAAGTGGCTTCGATGCCAGATGGTGCTCTGTTTGTTCAGAGACGGCACAGAGAACATGAGTGCCAATGGCCATGCCAGTTCCCATCAGATCACCAAAGTTAAGCACTGTCGTGCTAGACTAGCACTTAGATGTGTGGCCATCCAGTTTACCAAGCACTGGTAGCAAGTGGGGTGCTCTCAGCCCTTGTGAGAAGAATTAGCGGCTCCAGGCTCATAAAGTGGCATACAGCTTCGAGAATGGTGTGGTGACCACATGCTGCTACATATCCGTATCCAGTGATGCCTGCGGGCTGAGGGTGACTTGACGGTCGGTCTGTACCGTGGGGCTACCATGGGCTGTTCGGGAGGAGTTTACTTTTAGTTTTGCACATGAGTAGGGCAGCTTTGTAGGTTGAGGCCGCAGATCAGTCATAACGATATTCTGATCCCTATATAAGATAAAACATTTGCTATCAGGTTATACAGTTGTGCTCCTTGGTTCCCCCACTCCCTCTCCCCTGGGGAGTTGTATTCAAGGTCATGATGTGACTCTATAGTTGTCATGTGTCATGAAAATAGCGGCGAACCATGTCTCTCTCCTCCCCATCTGTCAGGACCAATGAGCATTTCCTTCATACCTTAAGTAACTGGGGCACTGGAAAGGGTTACTATGGAGCTGGGCAGCATAAGAGAGTATGAGTCTGTTTGTTAATAACAAATTCCATCATTTGAGTTCTTTTGTTTACAAGAGTACACCACTAGTCTCATTACACCATATTTTATATATTTTCCATATAGTTTTCATAATTTTCCGATATTGAATCTGGATACTGTATGGTACTGAGCAGCATAGGCAGAAATGTTGAAGTTAGACATTAGTAGGTGGGATAGGCCGTTTGTGGCGCATTTTTTTAGTGTGGGTTGGCTACATCAGGGGCAGGTATGCATTCAGGGGAAAACCTATTGTTCTCCTTTGATTGACGGGTACTTATCCTATTGTTCTGCTAAAAGGATTGACAGGCGCTTAACCTATTGTTTCCCCACCTCCTCCCACTAACCTCCCCCCTCAGGAATCCTCCAACTCGCCACTCCCCATTGCTGCTGTAGGTACACTTCCAGGTCTGAGTTATTGGAATAACCCATCTCACTCATATCAGTTTGATTGACTACTTAATTAAATTGATAAATTAATTAACCTCTCCCTCTCTGGTAAACCCCTCTCCCCTCCCACCATCCCTCCCAGAAATTGGTGGGAAAAAGACTCAGTTGATCGGTCATTTGCAGGAAAATCGATTGCTGTGTAAAGAGCATTTCTTAAACAATTTAGACAATCTGTGGATTACTGGTTATTTCAACTATTTAGAGGATTCAAGGCAGTGTATGCAATATATAGAAATTGGTGGCTCTTTGGTGGAGAGGAATGATCACAATTGGAAATTGAGGGGTATATTGTTTATTTAAGAAAGTTCAAATTGTGGGGGTTGGATTTCTCTTGCTCACTATGCTCTTATGTTTGGAAACATGTAGGTGCTGTAAGAAGTAATTACATGGGGCAAAGATGTAGCATAACCTAATTTTCCTGCACTGTGTGTCTTAACCTAATATTCAGCCCTTTGTCAGCACTTATCCTACTGTTCTGATAAGTGGTTTTTTCATGTCACTCACATTTTCTTAAATTACTGTACCGCCATTGGTACCAAATTAAGTAATTAGTTATATCCTCCTACATTTTCTGGTACGCTTTTGGAATTTCACATGCTTTTGAACTGCATTTCTGGGGCATTCTACTTTGTCACCATCCCCTTAATCTATTGTACTATGTTTTGGAAAAAAATTGTGCAAATTAACCTATTGTTCTGTACTTAATCTGCTGTTCTGCTCCATGTTATCCAACCACCAACGCCCTCCCCTTAAGGAGGGTAGGACGTCAAACGGACCGACTTGGAGCATGAGAGGCACCACAGGACATTTTATTTTCTACTGTCTATACTTTTACAAATAAATTCATAAAACTTTGTCAGCATCACCAGGAAGAACTCAGAATTCACACTGATAGCAGTGGAAGTGCAAAAACATAACAAAATAATTTTTTTAGATAAGAAATTTCATCATTTTTTTCACTGGGTGCATTTGTTGCAATAGGTAAATTTTTCTTCACAAGTAAGAGAGATTCTTTGATGAATTTTGCACAGCATACAAACCATACTTACAGGTGTATTAAACTCTAGAATTTTTCAAATCTATTAAAAACAGTGGTAAAAATTGAGGTAATTAACTACAAAATTTGTTTTTTTTTCTAAACATAAAGTTTAAAACGTTGCTGGTTTTGGACAAAGGGGAGTTTAAGAAAAGTATATTACCTGCAAGAATGTAGCATCTTTCGCTGTTTGACATCGGTGTTCACTACACACGCCTACTAAAAATCACCCTACTGCCTGGATAACCCAAGCCAGTACACGCTATCACAGCTGATGGAAAAAATGAGTCGCAGTTATAACTATACTTCGAAATTATCGGAAAAAAACCAGCACTCGTACTGAACGGGTCATAATGCATCACATGTACTGGGGAAAACGTCGTCATGAAAGACTGCCGTTGAACGTGCGTTCTCCTCAATGTACAATCACAAACTATGGGATGGAGCTACTCAGCTAACAGCCGACAGCCGTGCTGGACGCTGACCGCATTGATACGATTGTGCTTCGCCAACACAAAAGCAAGTATAGTTTTTTTAACTAGGAGATAAGAAGGGTGGCTTTCCCCAAATGCATCTTAGGCGTCTAAAGGAAAGCGGCGCAGCGACCCTAATAGCTAGGAGGCGCCACTCTAACACTCTAGACAGGTCCTCAACGCCTCTCAATCTGAGAAAAAATCACTTTTGTTTATCACGTAGGACACTCCAGCAGGGACCGGACGAGAGCCACAGTGTTGTAGAGAACTCATCCGCCGTTCAGCGAGGGATTATGTAACATCAACTCAACTCCTATAATAAAGCAGCTATTAACAAAAGGAGGGAAAAAAAACATTCTCGATGATACTAAAGGCTCTCTTTCCACAATAATAGACAAAGTCCAGTTTCACTTAGTTTATCAGCAAAATCTGTACAGTTTTTCACATTCGACTGAGAAAATTATCACGTCTGTGAGGACATTTACATGGAAACTAGAAAGAGAAGCAGCGGAAACTGATTTTCCACTCAAGAATAATGATGTTGGTGATGTAACAGATTCCAAATCACCCCTATAATTTACAAAGTCAAATAACGTATTTCTCATATCTATAGAACCAGCAAACGTGTCTTCCATGCGCTAGATGCACAGACCACAACCGATCTTCTCTCAACTAAATAAAGACGTGAAATGCGAAGAAGCAGTCAGCAGAACAATTTACATGGGAGGGAATAATGCCTAGCGCAAACACACGTCCATATTGAATCTTCTCAAATTTCCGCTTGATCACCAAATCTGTCCAACACATACTAAGTATTAGTTCGCTATTCGGCTGTCTAGAGGACTACACGGTTAACTGAACTACATCCCTGCATTGCAATAGCCCGCTCAATTTGGACGGCCGCTGCCGTTAGTGGGAAATGTGTATCATTCCCGCCTAGGCCACGCATAGACGAATCATCCTTTGAAATCGGTCACGTATATATTTGATCGATATACTTACAATTAAATGTTATGACTGCGGATTGAGTTGAGTGACATTCAACAACGAGCAAAGTATCGGAAATACACCCTGTTGACGGCTGTGGCTCTGGAAATAGAAATATCTGTACCATTCTTATGACTTGACATACTATTCCCTTTGCTAACATAGTATTCGACGTCAAACTCATACCTTCCTTACGAGTGGATATAGTTATCTCCTTTGCACATGTCGGAACACAAACACATACTTTATAATCCTGATGCTCATGGCGAACCTATCATACATCCCCTACTACTAAGCATAATACGTCGTCAATAGCTGATTTCTGACGATACGAAATAATACTGACCGAAAATCAACGATTGGTGAGCATCTATCATAAGTTTTTCTTGTGAGTGGTACCACTGTGTCCAAGAAAGAGAGGCGTAATCGCCTTACACTGGCAGATGTTAAAAAACACGACCGTTGTACTATCACAAGCAGTCTTGCTTCTACAGGTGCATACAAGTACCCATGTTAAAAGCTATACTGTCTTTATAAATCGAGGCACGACATAACCTCTGCATGAGGTGGTTTTTTTGATCAGACAAATACCGTGACACTGAATATAGACGGTGATCCCTGGAATATATAGTATCAGACCAGCAGTGTGGTTACACGTCGCCGACGGTGCAACCTCGTAATAAAATTACCGATTTACAAAGTGATTCGCCTATGAAACGTGGTATGAAACCAGTATTTCTAACTCCCTCACGCCACTGCCACTACATATTTCTCCAGTATTTGTAATGCATTCTGTCTCGAAGCCATGTCAGAGGTTCAGTGATATGTCCACTGTGCTATAGGCGATGGTTGATTGAGAAGGATCACAAACAGTAGGTGGTGTGCTGATAGAGGTCATAAGAAATCTCCACTAACTTTTCAGATCTCTAATGCTATGCTGTCCGCTAGAAATGCTGTCTGGGATTTGGAATCAAGTCTTCCCATTCAAGCACATACCTGCGTTGGATCCTATGGAGAAGTCCTTTAATAATTACAGTCACTAGTGAATCATATTTCTGGCACTCTCATATCTAGAAATGAGTCACCTTTCTCGAACCTATCTGCTGCCGTATAATCGCAGGCTCATTTTAAGTATTCCCTATGCATCCCGCAACTGCCCCCTCAGACTTTGCGCTACCATCGCTGCAGCTTTGCGCATGTGATCGTTCAATGTAAGTCGGAACTGAGTAGAAGTCGGACGTAATTATATCTACCACCTACTGCATCCCATGTAGAAACAGGCTAAGCTGCGTTACTGCAACAGAATTGTGTTTTGACCATTACATGGAAACGGGAACAGGTTGAACGACAAGGTTTTTGCTACTGCACTATCGTGCATCCCCAAACTAAATACAAGTACTACAGATCCGTGTCCATTCATATCTATCTCCCCAGTATGACATCTTCGTTATTCTGTACCATCCAACAGAGAAAAATTATGAACTATAAAAGCTCCACTAACTTCATCCGATAGAGAACTCAATAAGATTTTAACCGCACCCCTTCCTCCCATATGTCGAAAACAAATACCGCATGCATGCCGGTTTTGAGCATACGTGACGATCCTATTAAATATAGAGGTATTGATCAACTGCACAGACCAGCTTAATGTTTCATCACCTGTACTGTAGGAGGATGATCGTGTCCCACGGATTATGCTGTAAGTCGCAAGACCCTGTGACCCTGTCTCATCGTTTGAAACGTTTTTTCCTGCCCTAACACGCTTTGTACACTGCCGAAGCTTTTATTATGCCGCCACTTCTTCGAGGTCTGTGTCATGTTCTAAACTGACATTAACACGTTCCGATCCACGGCCCCTCGCAGAGAACACAAACTACGAGCAGCTGACACTTTCTGCAGGACCTGACCATCATTTTCCAGGACAATACTCAAGCACGTACAGTGCAACCTGTTATTGATTTGTCTGACGGATGGAGCTGCTAAGTGCAGTACCACCTACTGTAATACCCTGACCAACGCCCTCGCGAGTTCGACTCTATTTCTAAACTGAAGGAAACACTTCACAGCATTCGCTTCAGAACTGCTACGAATTCGTCGGGCAACAGACCGCGCTGCTCGAACTGTCAACACAGGTGGCACTGCTAAGAGTGTCCTACGACTTCCTGATCGCTGGCTACGGGTTATACTACTCTGAACGTCAGTAAAACTTTAAAACACGTATCTGTTTTGTACGAGCTATAAAGAAATAATTGCCTCTATTAAAGTTCCAACCCTCGTACTTAGAAAAAACATAATCACTGTACATATGGGGTAATCGGTCGATAGTACCTGGAAGGAGTAGATAGAGGATTCCACAGCGCGTTTTTCTTACTAGTGCAACGATGGAACATTCTACAGAGAGAAGACGAAATTGCCGCACTCCCACTAATTCTGTTCACATGGTTCAAATGTCTCTGAGCACTATGGGACTCAGCTTCTTTGCTGCTTTGGATGAATGTACCATGGAGGAGAATGAGCGATCACCAATGAGAGAGAGGGAGGGAGAGAGAGAGAAAGAGAGAGAGAGAGAGAGAGAGAGAGAGAGAGAGAGCGAGAGAGGGAAAGGGAATCAAGGGCGGCGATCCTCAGATGTTGTCAGTCCCGACTGCACGCCTACTCCTCACTACGATTCTGTACGGTAAGTCGTGACAATCACACAGCTGAATAATCAAGCTCGCTCAGATAGCTGTATCTGCCTGTCTGCCTGCCACATATGTAGCTATTCACTTGCGAGGGGTCAGTTAGTTTCCAAATTACGCCGTCGCTGCGCTTGAAGTCCGAGGACACAGCTAAGTATGCGTTTTTGGTGTGCTACGTAGCACAGTGAATGTTGCTCGTTGCTGCTGGACGCTACACACCCAACTCACGACTCTGGCGTATCCACCTCACGGCGCAAACAATATAGCGTGAGTCCAATCACATTTAGAGGATTGCCTGATCAATAGTGTAGAAATAATGATCAATATCCGATGGTATTCTGCCGTTATAGTGAATAATCGTCGTTAGAAAAAGCAATTTGTATTCTGGACTGTACGTACGATGGATGGCTGTCTTTCTGTTGAAACCAAAGCAGTATGCGGCGCATTACTTTCTCAGTTTCTCAGTGGTTGTTTTGACAGTGTTAAGAATATGCGAGAGTCAAGTGACACCAAATATGTGAACGCACGGAACAACTATGCATGCCTAGAGTGACAAACTTTCTTTGTGGCAGAAAGAGGAAAGAATTTATACATTCCTGAAGCGTAAGGGAGATAATTACGTTGAGCAGACCTACGCTATGTGATCAAAAGTATCCGGAAACCTCCAAAAACATACGTTTTTCATATTAGGTGCATTGTACTGCCACCTGCTGCCAGTTACTCTATATCAGCGACCTCAGTAGTCATTAGAGAGAGCAGAATGGGGCGCTTCCCGGAAATGACGGACTTCGAACGTGGTCAGGTGATTGGCTGTCACGTGTGTCATACGTCTGCACGCGAGATTTTCACACTCCCCAAACATGACAGGCGGTAGGAGAGAAAACTTGGATTTCATGGTCGAGCGGCTGCTGATAAGCCACACATCACACCGGTAAACGCCAAACATAGCCTCGCTTGGTGTCAGGAGCGTAAACATTGGACGACTAAACTGTGAAAAAACGTTGTGTGGAGTGACGAATCACGGTACACGATGTGGCGATCCGATGGCAGGGTGTGGGTATGGGGCATGCCCAGTGAACGTCATCTGCAAGCATATGTAGCGCCAACATAAAATTCGGAGGCGGTGACGTTATGGTGTTGTCATATTCATGTTTTGTTATGCGTGGCACTAACAGAGCACAGGCTATATCGATGTTTTAAGTACCTTCTTGTTTCCCACTGTTAAAGAGCAATTCGGGGATGGCGATTGCATCTTCCAACACAATCGAGCACCTGTTCGTAAGGCAAGGCCTGTGGCAGAGTGGTTGTTGTTGTGGTCTTCAGTCCTGAGACTGGTTTGATGCAGCTCTCCATGCTACTCTATCCTGTGCAAGCTTCTTCATCTCCCAGTACCTACTGCAACCTACATCCTTCTGAATCTGCTTAGTGTATTCATCTCTTGGTCTCCCCCTACGATTTTTACCCTCAACGCTGCCCTCCAATATTAAATTGGTGATCCCTTGATGCCTCAGAACATGTCCTACCAACCGATCCCTTCTTCTGGTCAAGTTGTGCCACAAACTTCTCTTCTCCCCAATCCTATTCAATACTTCCTCATTAGTTATGTGATCTACCCATCTAATCTTCAGCATTCTTCTGTAGCACCACATTTCGAAAGCTTCTATTCTCTTCTTGTCCAAACTATTTATCGTCCATGTTTCACTTCCATACATGGCTACACTCCATACAAATACTTTCAAAAATGACTTCCTGACACTTAAATCTATACTCGATGTTAACAAATTTCTCTTCTTCAGAAACGCTTTCCTTGCCATTGCCAGTCTACATTTTATATCCTCTCTACTTCGACCATCATCAGTTATTTTGCTCCCCAAATAGCAAAATTCCTTTACTACTTTAAGTGTCTCATTTGCTAATCTAATTCCCTCAGCATCACCCAACTTAATTCGACTACATTCCATTATCCTCGTTTTGCTTTTGTTGATGTTCATCTTATATCCTCCTTTCAAGACACTGTCCATTCCGTTCAACTGCTCTTCCAGGTCCTTTGCTGTCTCTGACAGAATTACAATGTCATCGGCAAACGTCAAGGTTTTTATTTCTTCGCCATGGATTTTAATACCTACTCCGAATTTTTCGTTTGTTTCCTTTACTGCTTGCTCAATATACAGATTGAATAACTTCGGGGAGAGGCTACAACCCTGTCTCACTCCCTTCCCAACCACTGCTTCCCTTTCATGTCCCTCGACTCTTATAACTGCCATCTGGTTTCCTTACAAATTGTAAATAGCCTTTCGCTCACTGTATTTTACCCCTGCCACCTTTAGAATTTGAAAGAGAGTATTCCAGTCAACATTGTCAAAAGCTTTCTCTAAGTCTACAAATGCTAGAAACGTAGGTTTGCCTTTCCTTAATCTTTCTTCTAAGATAAGTCGTAAGGTCAGTATTGCCTCACGTGTTCCAGTATTTCTACGGAATCTAAACTGATCTTCCCCGAGGTCGGCTTCTACTAGTTTTTCCATTCGTCTGTAAAGAATTCGCGTTAGTATTTTGCAGCTGTGGTTTATTAAACTGATTGTTCGGTAATTTTCACATCTGTCAACACCTGCTTTCTTTGGGATTGGAATTATTATATTCTTCTTGAAGTCTGAGGGTATTTCGCCTGTTTCATACATCTTGCTCACCAGATGATAGAGTTTCGTCAGGACTGGCTCTCCCAAGGCCGTCAGTAGTTCCAATGGAATGTTGTCTACTCCGGGGGCCTTGTTTCGACTCAGGTCTTTCAGTGCTCTGTCAAACTCTTCACGCAGTATCGTATCTCCCATTTCATCTTCATCTACATCCTCTTCCATTTCCATAATATTGTCCTTATTGTCCTCAAGTACATCGCCCTTGTATAGACCCTCTATATACTCCTTCCACCTTTCTGCTTTCCCTTCTTTGCTTAGAACTGGGTTTCCATCTGAGCTCGTGATGTTCATACAAGTCGTTCTCTTATCTCCAAAGGTCTCTTTAATTTTCCTGTAGGAAGTATCTGTCTTACTCCTAGTGAGATAAGCCTCTACATCCTTACATTGTCCTCTAGCCATCCCTTCTTAGCCATTTTGCACTTCCTGTCGATCTCATTTTTGAGACGTTTGTATTCCTTTTTGCCTGCTTCATTAATTGCATTTTTATATTTTCTCCTTTCATCAATTAAATTCAATATTTCTTCTGTTACCCAAGGATTTCTAAGAGCCCTGGTCTTTTTACCTACTTGATCCTCTGCTGCCTTCACTACTTCATCCCTCAAAGCTACCCACTCTTCTTCTACTGTATTTATTTCCCCCATTCCTGTCAATTGTTCCCTTATGCTCTCCCTAAAACTCTGTACAACCTCTGGTTCTTTCAGTTTATCCAGGTCCCATGTCCTTAAATTCCCACCTTTTTGCAGTTTCTTCAGTTTTAATCTACAGGTCATAACCAATAGATTGTGGTCAGAGTCCACATCTGCCCCTGGAAACGTCTTACAATTTAAAACCTGGTTCCTAAATCTCTGTCTTACCATTATATAATCTATCTGATACCTTTTAGTATCTCCAGGGTTCTTCCATGTATACAACCTTCTATCATGATTCTTAAACCAAGTGTTAGCTATAATTAAGTTGCGCTCTGTGCAAAATTCTACCAGGCGGCTTCCTCTTTCATTTCTTAGCCCCAATCCATATTCACCTACTACGTTTCCTTCTCTCCCTTTTCCTACACTCGAATTCCAGTCACCCATGACTATTAAATTTTCATCTCCCTTCACTATCTGAATAATTTCTTTTATATCATCATACATTTCTTCAATTTCTTCGTCATCTGCAGAGCTAGTTGGCATATAAACTTGTACTACTGTAGTAGGTGTGGGCTTCGTGTCTATCTTGGCCACAATAATGCGTTCAGTATGCTGTTTCTAGTAGCTTACCAGCATTCCTACTTTTTTATTTATTATTAAACCTACTCCTGCATTACCCCTATTTGACTTTGTGCTTATAACCCTGTAGTCACCTGACCAGAAGTCTTGTTCCTCCTGCCACCAAACTTCACTAATTCCCACTATATGTAACTTTAACCTATCCATTTCCCTTTTTAAATTTTCTAACCTACCTGCCCGATTAAGGGATCTGACTTTCCACGCTCCGATCCGTAGGACACCAGTTTTCTTTCTTCTGATAACGACATCCTCTTGAGTAGTCCCCGCCCGGAGATCCGAATGGGGGACTATTTTACGTCCGGAATGTTTTACCCAAGAGGACGCTATCATCATTTAACCATACAGTAAAGCTGCATGCCTTCGGGAAAAATTACGGCCGTAGTTTCCCCTTGCTTTCAGCCGTTCGCAGTACCAGCACAGCAATGCCGTGGTTATTGTTACAAGGCCAGATCAGTCAATCATTCAGACTGTTGCCCTTGCAACTACTGAAAAGGCTGCTGCCCCTCTTCAGGAACCACACGTTTGTCTGGCCTCTCAACAGATACCCCTCCGTTGTGGTTGTACCTACGGTACGGCCATCTGTATCGCTGAGGCACGCAAGCCTCCCCACCAACGGCAAGGTCCATGGTTCATGGGGGGGGGGGGTTACACGACAATAACATCCCTGTAATTTACTGGCCTACACAGAGTCCTGACCTGAATCCTACAGAACACCTTTGGAATGTTTTGGAACGCCGACTGCGTGCCAGGCCTCACCGACCGACATTGATACCTAACCTCAATGAAGCACTCCGTGAAGAACGGGCTGCCATTCCCAAAAAACCTTCCTCACCTGACACCCTACTGCGAGAGTGGAAGCTGTGCCGGCCGGGGTGGCCGAGAGGTTCTAGGCGCTACAGTCTGGAGCCGCGCGACTGCTACGGTCGCAGGTTAAAATCCTGCCTCAGGCATGGATGTTTGTGACGTCCTTGGGTTAGTTAAGTTTAAGTAGTTCTAAGTTCTAGTGGACTGATGACCTCAGAAGTTAAGTCCCATAGTGCTCAGAGCCATATGAACCAGTGGAAGCTGTCATCAAGGCTACGGGTTGGCCACAAACATATTGAATTCCAGCATTACTGATGGAGTGCGCCACAAACTTGTTAATCATTTTCAGCCAGGTGTCCGTATACTTTTCATCACATAGCGTATTAAAATTATCGTATATGCAATGCTAAGATTATTCTAGAATTTGTCTATTGAAGAAGTGTTACTAGCTTAGACGGCGTTGATTATAACGCCTTTCATGATCTATGTTGCTGCATAAATCTAATCTCTGTATGCCTATAGCTTTATCGTGGAGGCCGATTACACAAAGAAACAAAGCTACTTACAGCGGATCTGACGGTGTAATTCAGAGTTACTCCACCGGATGATTGAAACCATCTAACCTGCCTATGTTGCTTCCTACAGAATTAAGTGTGTGAAACTAGCTTTCTCATGCTCTCACGGCTGCGGCTGATGGAAACATCTGTTACGATTCCATTACACAGCGCTAATGGCAGTATGGTATTCCCAACCATGGGTCTCCGATTCAATAGTTATTTATCGCGTACATAAAATGTTTAAAAATTTTGTGGCGAGTTATGACAAAATACGAGGTTTGATTTACAACCTGAGACACTTACCACTATGGTTTAATGGATGCGAGCTGTAATTATCTGAAGAACACTTCCACTTCCAAATGAGACTCAGATTCATTATCGTTTATTAAATGCTTATCCGGACTCTATGATGTTCATTGCTTATAAGGGGATCATGTGAATTCGGTATCTCTCTTCTCAAGACGCACACACAGTAAGGCACCTAGTGCCACTAACAAAAAGTAGAGCTAGAGAGAGGAAAGCATCTAACTGACAAGTTCTATTTTCCTTTACGTTATGCTGAGTATCTATGTCTGTTCTCAGTACTGTCTTTCACGAAAAACAGCTTTGGCCAGTTTGAGTTCACATAATACTAGCTACCAGCAACAAGTCCTGCATTACGTTATTGGTGCCTTGAAGTCTCCCGCTTAATAAGGAGTGTGTTACAGCGAGAAGGGATTCACTGCAACGAAGCGTGTATTGGTACAACCTTACTGCTATGATCCTCGTACTGCTACAACCTTATAACCACTTAGGTGAATGTCCTCTGGTGAGCGTGTAAGTGTCCGCGAGTTGCGACTGGTTCGCCTGGGTGGTCCAGAGAGAAAGGATGGTGGGGCGGGGAGGGCAGTTCTTGGCGCTTCAACTGTTGGCAACGTTTGTCTGCAACGGCGCCGGCGAGTTACGACAGGCCTTTCTGTGGCTGGATACCCTCTCACTGAACCACTGGGCACCATTTGTGCCAGCCGCCTCAACGCAGAAGATTACACATACGTTGTGCAAATCTCTCTACCTCATTTGGTGAGATGGTCAGGTGTAATGTCAGGAAAACATGCGGAGCTCTGTTATTCGCGACCTGGTGGTCATAATCGCACGATGAGTGGCATACCCTACCAGGATCTCGCTTGACTCGTTCGACATGCGAGTTCTGGGACGAGTACTGAGATATCTAGGTATGTGCCAGACTTACATATTTTCATCGACGCTTCGGGATCTGCTTGCCGTTATTAACGTGGGGAGGAGATCTCTAGGACAGACCTGATGTAGCATCAATGTCTGGCGGCAGACCGGAGGGGACTATACCGAAATTTTTTTGTCCATTAGTGTGCAGTGAGTCCGTAAACAACGGCGTCCTCGGCTACACACCAACATAGCCGAGTCTGAGGGACGGATACCCCAGTGGGTAAATTCATTTTCGTTTCTTAGGTCTCTAGAGGTGTATTTTGTAGCGCTGTGCTACGACATACAGAAACTTTGGTTCTAAGCATCAAAATGTTACTGTGACGTCCGATAATCTTCCAATGTAGTGGTGCTTTACCTACTGCTGTGTGGTATTTGTCTTGTATAAAGCAGCTCTGGCTAGAATTCGGTAGCGCTTGTGGAGTTCTCTATGATGTGACTATTTGTAAGAATGATTTCATTTATAACACTGTGAAGTCCAACACTAGTAATAGGGTTGTGTCTTAGCAGTGACAAATAAATTGGCAACATCCTGCATTGTTCTCGACTGACAAATTCAAGACGTCAACGCAACGCATCAAGACGTGCCACAACATGGTGCGCCAATGTGATGTGACGTCATGACGTGACGTGTCATATGTGACTTGAAATTTTGTCGCGATGTGACGTCCGATAATCTTCCAATGTAGTGGTGCTTTACCTACTGCTGTGTGGTATTTGTCTTGTATAAAGCAGCTCCGGCTAGAATTCGGTAGCGCTTGTGGAGTTCTCTATGATGTGACTATTTGTAAGAATGATTTCATTTATAACACTGTGAAGTCCAACATTAGTAATAGGATTGTGTCTCAGCAGTGACAAATAAATTGGCAGCATCCTGCACTGTTCTCGACTGACAAATTCAAGACGTCTACGCAACGCATCACGACGTGCCACAACATGGTGCGCCAATGTGATGTGACGTCATGACGTGACGTGACATATGTGACTTGAAATTTTGTCGCGATGCGAGGCGATGTTGACACATAACTCCCATCATTGGGTACAATGTGTAAAAGTGCGTAAAATACGGAAAAATTCATAAATTATGAGTGAATTACTTACGTATCTGCCGTCATTGAGGCTTCTGCTAGTGGTTATAAGGACGGAATATTAAACTGTTGTAAATGAAATAGATCTCAAGTAACATATTTGTTATTAACAAGCCGACACGGAATGCCGCCTAACACAATGCTGTCCAGCTCCAGAGTGTCACAGCTATAACAGATGCATTTGGGGAAGTGTGCTTCAGTATCAGTGATGCCTAGTTGAAGCCCATACTGCATTGTGATTGTCTGAGAGCATCATGACGTCGTCGCGATGTCGGGGAGAGAGCAGTGTATCTTGCGTAATTGGACGAAAGAAAATCCGGAAAAGGGTGAAAATAGGTAAAATTTGGGAAAATGTGGAATTATATGGAGTAATAAGAGTACTTACATATCTGCCTGGGTGCAGTCTCTGGTGGTTCCAGGTAATACAAAACTATTGTTAACAAATAGAACCCAATATGTGACGTAACGCTATAAAAAAAAGGCACAGGCTACAACTTGTCTCCCTACGCTACCCAGCTCCAGAATTCATCCGGTTGTAAAACAGTAAAGTTGTGGGAAATAGGTGAAAAATACGTAAATGTGGTATAATGAGAGTACTCACAGATCGGACTCGATATGGTCACTGCTGGTGTCACGTAACACTGTTGTTAACAAATAGAACTCAGGTGACACATCTTATTATTGAGAGATAGCTACATCCTTTTCCTATGCAGTCCAGCTCCATAACAACGCCTCACTTAAGTGTCACAGTTAAACAAGACTAGCGACTGAAGAGGGTCCTTCATCCTCATGCTTGAAATGGGCACGGTGAGGAGAGGTAGAGGGGGTTGCCACCATTTTTGTGACATGTGACGACTTTAGAATTACGTCATATCTTAAATATCACTTGCACAGTTGCCTGGGTGCATCGCCTAGGTGACCTTGCACATTTTCCAGTCGATCCTGCGGAATAGGAAATGCGGATACAAGGACCTCCAGTGTACAGCCTGAGACCGGTTGTCTATGTCTCGAGACAAGGAACCAGTTATAACTGACCCAGTGATCATAAAAACAGCAGCAAAAGAATACAACATATTATACTGGTTCAGGTATATGGATGACATCTTCTGCTTAATAGATGAACCACAAACAAAAATTGAAGAATTATATACTGGCATCAACAAGGTACATAAATATATAAGTTCCACAGTGGAACTAGAAGAGAACAACCAAATCAACTTTCTGGATACAACAATCAAAAAGCAAAACAGAAAGCATATGTTTGAAATTCACTGTACACATACAGCAACTGACATTGTTACCCCCCAGTATTAGAACCACCCACACTCACAAAAGCAAACAATAATTCAACATATTCTCTACAGACTCAATACAATTTCACTCAACTAATAAAACTATTAAAAAGAACTGAAGATAATAATGCAGATCGCCTGAAACAGTGAGAACAACAGTGATATAGTCACAAAGCTAAACAACAAAACCAAAAGTAACATATAATCAGAAAGGGTAAAAAGCATTGAAGATATCACAACAGAACCATACACAATCACAATCACTCAGTACCATAACAACTACATAAAATTATTAGGGAAATATAAGAGAAAAAACAAGATGGCTCATAATAACACACAAACAAAAACAAGCATAAAAAATCATCAACATTTTCAAAAGACAGGGAATAAACATAGCAAACAAAACAGACAATTCTATCAAACAATACACCGCAAAACTGACAAAAAAACACAGATATATACCAGAAAGTAGGTATATATCAGTTACAGTGTAACACTTGTAATGGGAGATACATAGCACAAACAGGCAGAACATTTGACGTGAGATACAAAGAACACACGAGGGCCTGAAAGTATGGACAATCCACACCACATTTGCAGAACTAAGAGAACAACAATCACAAACCAACCACTAGAGAAGAAGACATGAAAATAATTAGAATCAACAATGAAAAAAACATCTCATAACACTGCAAGAAAATTACCACATACAGAGAACCAAAGCAGAAAATAAAACCCTGTTGAATGGTCAAGCACACACACCAAATGATTCATTCTTTACGCTAATAAATAAAATAATAGAGAATGCTACAACAGAGGACTATTATCATAACAATAATTCCTCCTAACCCCCTTTCCACTCACTCACTGGGCCATGAACGTCTCCGCAAAACATTTAAACCAAAACTCAAATTAAATGGAAAAGGATCCTTGCATGTATCTTCTCTCTCTCTCTCTCTCTCTCTCTCTCTCTCTCTCTCTCCCTCTCTCTCTCCTGCTCACACACACACACACACACAGATAGAGAGAACAGACAGATATAAACGTAACAGAAACGAATAGTCGTTAGTTCCGGCAAATACATCGTTCGGTTGGCAACATGAGCGTGTACGTAAACAAACCAAACAGAATGAGATACACAGTGAACTGAAAGTAGCAATGGCTACATTAGTGTTACGTCTATATAACTGACAGAAGGCTGAGAGTGATAGTAGATAACAAGAACAAATGCAAACAAAATGAAAAGTGGGAAGAAAAATGTTCGCAACACCAAAATATGATTATGTTTTGTCAATGGAACGGTAGTTCACCAGATGAGAGGAAACACTGATGCCAACCGAAAACAGGAAGAACCGTAGATAGTCATTTGTTTACATGAAAAGCGAGATCCATATAAAAAAAAGTATGCCATAACTGTATCATTCTAGATTCCAATGATGTGCCTTAAAATGAAAAAAGACGAAAAGCGTCTGTAAACATCTATCACTCACAGTAAAAACCATAGCAAGACTGACTCGTTTGCAAGAGAATTAAAACGTGACTTACATTTTGCCTAATTCTTTTAGGACAGTTGTTTTCAATGAATAATGTCTACAATTAAAGTGCACACTTCAACACCAGTTTTAGATTTGTCGTCATTTCATTACAAAAAACTTTACCAACACGAACGCGTTCTCGAGCTGTTCAAAATGTGCTGGCATTTTGTAGGAGGATTTATTCAAAGGACATCAGAAAAATGAGCTGCTAGTTTGATTTGTCTCTTAGAAATGCTACCCACAATTTGTACACTCATGTTCAGAACAATCAGAACACCCTCAACGACTAGAGATAGGACGTTCATAGTCTCATGATATGTGCATTAGTATGTTCTGTAGAAATGATTAGCAATTGAGTCACCTCAGTTCAGCATGTGTCCTGTTGTCGAATAGGCACATGTTTCGCCATTGTCCCTGATAATTTGTTCCATGCGAGATTGCATCGACGCATAATAGGTGCGAATGGCGTCCTGTGGTACAGCCATTTGTGTGCATTCATCTGCTTCCAAAGTTCATGTCTGGTGATTGGCAGTTGGGCACAGCACTGCACCTTTCGTTTCACCATGCCCCACAGTTTTTCAATTGGCCACAAGTCTGGTGATCTGACGGGCCGCTGCAAAAGCGGAACGTCTTGTGGTGCTAAGAAGACACGACATCGCGCAGCAACATGTGACCGTGCTGAAAAATGGCATCTGGTATGTTATGCAGAAATGGTATGGCAATGGTTTACAGGACGTCACAGACATATATCAGACTGGTCAGAGTTCCCTGGACACGCACCAGCTGTGATTTGTGGCTGTACCCAAAGTACCCCACACCACAAGGCCTTGAGTTGGCGTCGATTGTCTTGTGTGAATACGGTCACCGAGTGCCGCTCCTCCTGCCTGCAGTAAGCGGAAATGCGGCCACCATTTTCGTACAAGCAGAACCTGGATTCGACCGAATACACTACCTGATGCCATTGTTGTCTAGCATGTTTCTCCACATTCGTCAACGGCAGGTGGAGACGTGGACGATGAGCAAGTAACCCATGCCTTAACATACGGCGACGCACTGTCATCCCTGATAGTGTACGATGTGTTACGCTGTTCCACCGTTGCTCAAGAGCCGATGAGGACGCAGATCTGTCCTGCAATGCCATGAGGTGCCAAACTTCTCGGGGGTGTGGTCTGTCCTGGTGCGACCTGGCCCGTCTCCTCGTGTTCTACGGTCTTCTATGAACCATTCTGCACACACCAGCTGCACTGCCCCAACACTTCGTCCCACATGACCAGCAATTTCTTGGATGGATGCATCACAGTCTTGCCTGCCAATAATGCGCCCTCTTTCAAACCCACTGATTTGACGGTACAGTTCGAGCATACATCTGCGAGGCGTCCGGCAGCTCGGCTCAAATCACACTGATCCATTACTTTCGGTTTATACCGACAACGAGAGCCGCTGGCAAATTTTACCGGTACGTGGTGTTGCGCCGCGATATCGATGTTGACCTTGAACCTGCAGGCCGACATGGATCAAATTCTACTCATTTCTCCAAAACATACTATTGTACATATCCTGTGAATATCAACGTACTAACTCAAGTCGTTCAAGGTGTTTTGTTTCTTCTGAAAGTGATTCTAATTACAGTTCAATCCTGAAACTGGTTTCTCCCTTATTCAGAGACTAGCCTATATGAATGCAGAACTTTACACATGTTATTAATAAAGTAACTACCAGGTTAACGAACCCTGCAGTAAAGAAAAAAAGCGTAACGTCCTGCTACTTGAGGCGAATGTTATTGTTTTGAACGCCATGTTCGCCTCACGTGCTGCGAACAGAACGATCGCGAAAGTCGATAGACAGCCCGTTTCGTCCTCGGTACAGGGTGTGACGTTTACACGAAGGCTCGTGAACTGTAGGTCACTCTTTCCGACTGTGATGGTTTTGATGCTTTTGTAGGTGCCGCAGGCACTGTGGGAGCTGCTAATTCCGTGGGTTTTCCGACGAGAGCCTCCCCCACTGCTGATTTACGCCAGTTGTTCACCAGCAGCGGGAGTGTTGTCGTCGTCAGTGTCTGAGTGCACTCGCCGACAGCCTTCGTAATGAAATTAGCTGACCATGTGATCAATCAAGACAGGGAACATACTAGTATACCAATTGAAATGTAGAGTGGTTTTAACCAGAGGCACAAGACCACGAATTCTGCCAGAGGTTGGCGTACGGTACGAATCTAAACTCTCCAATAAATCAAAAACATTAGGGTATGAAGGAGAAAGCAGTAAATGGTACATTTTAAATTAAAAAAGCGTTTCATTGAACTGCCCCTTCAGAAAAGCAAAAAAAAAAAGATGGATAGATGTATACAAAAGGAAAAAGATATTGCAATAACGGATAGGGTGTAGTAAGAGGATATTGAAACCATGGCTTTGTTATAAAAAAATTGTCTGAGAATTTGAAATGGGTAAAATAAGATGATAAGTTTAATCATTTTATACAGTAATGTTAACTCACCAGGTTAGCCGAGAGCACTAACGCTGGACTCGGGCAGGCGCGCTTGCCCCGGATCGAAATCGCCTGGCGCATTAACGATGAGGGCCGGTATGCTGACCAGTCTGGATGTGGTTTTTAGGCAGTTTTCCACATCCCACTAGGCGAGTTGAAAGGTCTCTGTTGGATTCCTTTCATGTTTAATTTCTTAAATCTGTTGCCATTTATGGAATAAATTCCTCTTCTCAATGTACTGTGGCGTTTCTGACTATCTGGGAGGAGACTGAGCAGTGGAACGTGTTACTTTTACACATAAACAAGAACGATCTGTCACACTACTACACTTTAAAGCACAGTTTATATGTAATTCTTATATGTAATTCATGTCACACAGTCTCATACGGAACCTACATCCGCTTTCTTTTATATACTGTATATGATAAGATACTGTCATCCCCCTTCCCTTTTGTGTGAGAGGATGAATGAGCATATGTATTTCTAGTTGCATGCTTCAGGGTAGCAGACAAGGTTGTCTGCTAGAGAACAGTAGGACCAACGTCGGAACAGGTAGCTACGCTTCCTAAAAGCAAAGAGGTTTCTATCCTTAGTATGGTCCTGTCCGTCCGTTGTCATGTTGGTATAGGAAGCTGCCCCTCTGGCCACTTCCGTTGGTCTTTGTGAGCCACCCTCAGGAAGCACGCTCGGCAGTAGGGCAGTTGCAGTGTGGCCGTGGCGAGCGTCTGAAGTGGTAAGATCTCCAGCTAAGCGCGTGTCTGTTAAGTCCGTAGGACAATGGATTTCTTAAGTTCAGCCTAACTGAAAATTTAATCACCTTTATTTCGGGTTTAGGTCTAAAATATCCGATGTTATCTTAAATTGCAGCGCAATATAATTCTCGTGGGAAGTTCACATTATTTTCCGGTAGTTGCTTTGTTACTACTTTATGAGTAAAGTGGAACTACGTGTTGATCAGTAACTCTAACTAAGATCAATCTTAAATGCGAATGCTTGTGTGATTATAACGTCTCGTCTTGACTATATTTTCAATATAGCAACTTTTCTTTATGTTCAGCCCACGTGGGGTGTACTTTGCGAGACCACTACCACGTGCTTATATAACTGTTTGACCCGTCAGGTTAATAGTAAGACGTTAGTAACCAGTTCAAGGTTTTTCTTTTGTCAATTGCTTTTCGATCTAATGTATTTTAATTATCAAAATTATTGTGGAGTTGTACGCTTTGTGTAAACCAAGTTGACCACGTGAAGCATGTGGTGTAATCATCAAAGTAGCCCTCAGCTATTCTTTTTGCGAAGACTTCACAAAGAGTTAATATGAATTTAGTATACCAGTGTGTGGTAATTACATGACGGACAGGATTGTGGTATGAACGTAATTTCTTTGGGTAAAAAACTGAATCAGTTGGTTGTGGTTAATTTCTTCTTGCTTATGTTTCAATGTTCTTCGTGTGTTATTTTATGAATGCAGTGTTGTATCCAGTCTCCCAATCTTGGCTCCATATTTTATGTGTTCCGTAAGATTACAATCTCACTTTTTTCAATCGTAAATAAGGCACCAGCTCAGTTATAACTCACGTATAATATGCTGAAATTTCAATGAACAATCTTAAAATAAATTTCCAAATATAAACTGATTTCTTTCCTTTTATTTAAATTCTCCTTTATATATATATATATATATATATATATATATATATATATATATATATATATATATATATATATATTTTACCGGTTTTGTATGACTATTAAAAGATTATCATTAATGTTAGTCTGCTTGGTAAACCTAGACTAAATATCTGATGAAACAGTTGCCCAGTAATCCACGGTTAACGTCCCCAGACAGCTCACAGTTTTAAACCGCTTTTATTGACCATCAGTACGCTATCAGCATACCAAATTAAAGTTACAATATTACACATGGCGACCCTGTTCTGTGATTCCGCTAGACTCTGGAATCTCTGAAATGTTAGATTGCGAGTGTGTTATAATCTTAATTTTTTTCCCTACAGCGCTCAAACAACTTCTGCGTTGTTTCCGAGCAGACTTTCAAAAGATTCACGGCGTTGTTGATCGGCGTTGCGTTGTTTATCTTGTTTTGTTTTTTATATTTGTGTGTTTTATATGTCTGTGTGTTTTTTATTCTCGCTTGTAAATTCCACTGTTTCGATCTAAGATAAAAAATTGTTTTGCATGTGAAAAAGTGCGTACTAGGTTGGGTATCTTTCGTGTGACTGTCGTAATTTTTGTGGGACACATTTATTTTGATTAGTGTGTCGCATACCGGTTATAAATTGCACTAATGCAGACACGTAACCAAACTAAAAGTAAGCGGTCCGACAACCTAAGCAACATGGACCAAGGGGATAATTTAATTTCGAATGTTAACGCGTCGGGCGGTTCCGAAAATGCAATGGGGAATACTTCAGACGAAATGCAAGACAGGACGAACGGGCTCACATCAGAGCCACAAATTAATTTGCCTCCAACTAACCAAATTGATTTGGCAGAACTCATGAAAGCCTTATTGCAACAAAATAAAGAATCATTTGAAAAATCGTTCCGAGAACAAAAAGAATCATCAGAAAAATCGTTCCGAGAACAAAAAGAATCATCCGAAAAATCGATCCACGAGCTAGGCGAACAAATGACGCATAAATCTGAAAAATCGATCCGAGAGCTAGGCGAACAAATAGACGAAAAACTAATCCAGCAGACAAATAAAGTCGACAAGTCGATGCAGAGAGTGTCCGATGATATCTCACAAAGAATAAACAATCTGGCAAGTGAGATAAAAAGTGATATTATGAAAGAATTAGGCCGTACATTTGAACAAATCGATGATCGTCTGCAAGCTTTAGAACAGAGCAAGCGGAGGGGCGATACCAAGAGCTGAGGGAAGAATGCCAAAGGGAACACCAGCAGTTACTCTCGAGGGTCCAAGAGGCGGAAACGCATTGTCCCACGTCCGTTAGCAACACAATAGCGGACAACAGTTTAGCGATCCACGCGTTGGAACAGCAAATAGAACAATTGAAGCAGACTGGGGCGGAGGACAAGAGACAAATTGATGATAAGATTGCGGCATTAGCGGACACTGTAGGCACGATGAAGCTGACGGAAAGCGAGAACAATACTACACCGGTAGCGGCTGCAGAGACCGAAGAAGTGCGTTCGCTTCTTAGATTTCAGAAGGGACAATTTGAAGTGAACAGACAACACAAAGCTGTAACAGACGAATTACAAGAACGCGTGGCGCATCTGGAAAACCGCATGGCGTGTGATTCCGAACTCGCCAATAGCACTAAAAATAGCCGTACGAACAGTGCAGAGAGGGACTCTGGCCACGAGGGAGATTTTGACGACAGGGAAGAATGTAATTTAAGGGGCAGACATGAGAGAAACAGAAACATTCAAGGGCCTCGCCAGGAGGAAATGCAGGGATTTGATTTCAAACATTTCCTTACGGTAAGAAAGTTTGAGATATTCCGAAATTCGCAAAAAGGAATACATCCACGTGCATGGCTCGAGCAATTTGAGTTTTGTCTTCCCCCCGACTGGGCAAGTTCACATAAGATAGAATATATGTGTGGCTATTTGGAAGGCGAACCGGCGATTCGCATGAGGTCGGCAGCGCGTCACTGCAACTCCACTTGGGAGTTTCGACAAGCCTTTCTGTCCGCCTATTGGTCGGAAGCGGCACAAGATAGGGTCAAACATGGCATAATTATGCTGCCAAATTTGAACCAGTCTGGTTTCGGCAGCCCTGCACGTCTATTCGACCACATGCTGCAGGCAAATAAATTTTTATACGACCCATACGGGCCTGCGGAACTAATTAGGATATGCATCACCAAATTGCCGATGCACTTGCGGCACGTCATTCTTGCGGGACGATGCAAAGAGGACGTGGAAACGTTTAAAACACTTCTCCAAGATTTGGAATATAATACAGCAGAATGCCCGCCTAATCAGGCACAAAGTTATTACGGGGCACAGCAGCGCGATCGCAGTCGTGGCCGTAGTACTAATCAACGGCGTGACTGGTCGTCGCGACGCGAACGGAACAATAATCGGGACAGGCCGTATAGAAACTGGGGTAACAGTCGCGAACACAGGAGGAACAACAGAAATGATCGAGGACGTGGACAAGATCGTGAACGCTACAGGTACGGCAACCAGAATCGATACGATGAATACGGTGGGAATAGGACTGTAGGCGGAGCACCTCATGATGTCGAAATTCGGCCGGCCAACCCTAGAAATAATCCGGCAAATGGAAATGAACAAAACCGGCAATGTCAAACGATCAGCGCAGAAGGCACCCAATCGGAAGAAATGAGCGACATGGCAAATGACTAGAAAGGACAGTGAGAAGTAGAGAGGACGGTGAGGAGAAAGAATTGATTAGTTTAAATTTGTGACGTATGCATTTTGAATAATATGTTGATAAAAATTAATGATAAAGATGTTTCTATGTGATGGATTGAAGTGATGTTTTAATTTTTTTCTCTCCTTGTGCAATTAGGATTTAGTTTCATTCAAACATGAAGATAAAAGGTTTCTTTGTGAACGAGTAAAATGCTGTTTATGTTTTTTTTGGGTGTAAATTGAAAAGAGTCGCTCCTGAGGAAAGCAAGATCGTTGCTGAATTAGTGCATAAACTCAGGGGAATATCCGATCTGTGGGTATTATGGGTCTGGCAAACCCAGGTCCCCAGCTGTTAGTAGCCTTGTTTCCGATTTTCTGCTTTCAGTGCTACTATCTATCTATTACTATTCTATATCTGTCAGTATAAATGAGGATCTCTTACTATAGTATGCGTGCTGTATGAATATTTTAAGATAGGAGAACTCTGAGAAAGGAATGAGTAAGTTTGGAATCTTGAAAACAGGATGCGATAATACGATTGTTGAACCATTGGCTTCCAATATGCGATGATATGTGAAACGTCCCCTTAGAACAATTTTACATGTGAAACGTCCACTTAGAACAATTGTACAAGACTGTGCTTAACCTGACACACAATGTTTTTAGCGCAACGCAATCTGACTATCAAAAATCCCTGCAAAAGAATGGCCCTGACAAACATTAAACTATACCTTTCACAAATCACTTACCTCACAAAAATCTTCGTTGCTCGAACTACTGCAATACGGCGAGCGCCACTACTGCCAGCTAAATAAAAGATACAAACTACGGAAGGCACTAACTACTGATAGTCTTAGCAAATGAAAGATTCTAATAGAGAGCAAACAATGTATTTACCTCAAGATTCATAATATATACAGCAGTTCATGACATTTTTCAAAACTCCGCCATCTCTCTCCCCACATCCACCACTGCTGGCGGCTCACCTCCAACTGCGCAACGCTACGCGCTGTTAACATATAACTGCCCCTCTACAATGGCAGACAACAATGCAAACTAGCCACATACTGCACACAGCACAGCCAGTGATTTTCATATAGAGCGCTACGTAATGTTGCAATAAGAAAACATAAACAGCAAACTTACATAAAGAAAACATAAACAACCTACTTACATAGAGAAAACATAAACAGCCTACTTACATAGAGAAAACATAAACAGCCTACTTACATAGAGAAAACATAAACAGCCTACTTACATAGCCCCCATGCTCCCCACAAAAAATTTTACAAATATTTTTGGCCAGTGGCCAATACAGATTTGAAAAATTTTTTCATAATTACAGTAAGAAAGATATCAAATGCACACACTTATTAATACAATGTTGGTCAACAGCTAAAATTTTCTCACAGTCAATAAAGACAGTCCTGATCATTCACCACAGTAAAACTGCCGTTTCTTTTATCAAAGTCTGAGCAATAAAAGGCAATGCACACGGAAGTAGTGGATGTCCATGCAGTCTTGAAGAAGTAGTGTTGTCCTTCCAACAGAAAGACAGTGCTGACTCTTGAAATGCTGACAGGTAATGGGCCACAACAGAGCAAACCCACAGCAGAGTCAGTCGAAGTTGATGAATATTGGTAGGTAGGTCATCACAGAGTAGACCCACTGTAGTCCTGGTAGAGATTGTGGTATTGTATTGGTGGGCCATCAAAGATGCAGACCCACTGTAGTCCTTGTAGAGATGGCCAGCAGCCATCTGTTGTGACTGTGCAGGTGCACAATCACCATTGAAGAGTCTTGCGGATAATAGAGCAAGTCCATAACCACCACTTGTGCATTCACAAAGTTTTTGGGAATTGTCCTTAGAACCAGCAATGCTGTTATCCAGTCCCTTGCTGAATTATTAACACACGTGCAAACACTAACAGTCCCTACTTCTCACATATCGTCCATATACTATGACCAACAGAAATGTGTGCAGTGAAATGAATGCTTACAAGTTACTTCATTTGATTAACTGGCGTCAATTACAATTCTATAACATAAGAATACAATGACAAAGGTACAAAATACATCATTAAAAACATAACAACACAGATAATATTTGTAGTAATAGGGGCTTTACAAAAGAATAGAAATAAACATATACATCAGTGTTACAGGAATGATGACATGAGTACAAAAATAAAAGATCAGAATCACTTTTGAAACGTCAACTTCACACATGAGCATTAAAACAAAACAGAATAAATAATGACTAAGCATCTTTACAAAGTAAATAACATATTATTAGAAAAAGTCTACAACAGAGCTCTCATCAGCTAAACACATAAAGACAGGAAAAACACAAATACACACGGGTACCCAAACACATAGTGGGATAACACAAAAGGAAAGGACAGGGTTTGTTTTCAGTGTAACATTTGGTACTGCAGTCCACCCCACAACTTCATTCGATAGATCTTTCGTCTTATTTCAACATTTGTTTCCACCAAAAAAATCCTATCCAAGCATGCTTTCTGTATTTATATGTTCACATATTGCTTACCTCATCATTTATTTACAAGAAAATCCTACCTATACCTCGTTCCTGTATTCTATTCATCTTTCTTTCAAAATAATTATTTCTGATTGTACAATACTCATTGGGGCCCAAATCTTTCTTCGCAATGCATTCTTTACCTATTCTCCATAGTCAGTTTCATATATAGTCTACCCCCTCTTAAGCTAACTTAAATCTACTGAGCTCAGATATATATACCAAGGGACGAGGCAATGCAGCATCACAACAAATCAACACAAACAGAAATGACAAAAAATGCAAATTGGCAAAGCTAGCAGCATAAATTAGCAAAAGTCAAATTCAATAACACTATGCCTGGCAAACAGCAGCAACTTATACCTAAACATGACATAGCGCAAGCAGAAAAAATATTACAGGAAAAACAACAATGCAGACAAGGGAAATGCATATTCACATCTTAATGTCTATGTAATTAAAGTGGTCATCTTAATGTCTATGTAATTAAAGTGGTGCACCATAACAACTTATTGTAAAAAAATATTACCATGTACTTGAAAAGAAAATTTTGTTTTACTGTTACTAGTTCCTTCGTATTGTTCTTTCCTTTCCAAGTGCTCCTTTTTAAAGAATGTGGATCATAAAATAATTATTTAATAGATCTGTTGACAGAAAGAGTTCACATTAGCAAATGCATTTTATTTTATAAAAGCAATGCTGCAACACAGCTGGAAACCAGATATCAAGTGAAATAAGCAACTCCGAAAAGCAAAGCATAAAAATATCATTCAATAGTCAGGTGGCATTTCGTAAGTCAGTAGCTCTCAACTATCGTAGAAAGACGCTTGTCATAATCAGGTGTGCAGATGTACGAATATTTCCCATCAATTCATAAGCATTTCAATAATTAGCACAAAGTGCGAGTTATCATACGTTTTTAAGTAATGAGGGTGTCGCATTAGCGATGAAAGGCACATCCTAATGGCTTGTTCTCCAGGTGTTTGACACAGCTGTGTGCCCACAACGCATTACAAAAATCATATGTTTTCAAGTAACGAGCGTGTCGCATTAGCGATGCCCTCTACAAAGGAATGTCATTAACAGAGGTATAGGCCTCTCTTTGTCCTTCTCTTCCACCTGTGCCTCTGGCACACCCTAATGGCTTCCTTTTCTACCTGAGCGTCTGAAAAGGCTTGTTCTCCAGGTGTCTGACACGCCTGGGTGCCCACGTCGCATTATGTGCAGGTGGTCACTTAACTTTCTTACGGAAATATTTACGACAGCAGTTTTCGCTACAGTGACAGTCTCATATACAAAATTTCACAGGTCAAGAATTAGCGTTGCAAATCTGTAGAAACAAAATGCTATTGATATGACAGTGTCCAAAATATTTTCGCTTGCATTGTGATACATTCACGCATTTACACACACATTTCATAACTCTTAAAGTACGATTCTTGGTTTCCAACATCCTTTTTCACAAGTCAAGAGTCCCTAACCACTATTCATTACTCCTTACCTAATTCGTCGACACTTTTTTTTATATTTCATCATAACAGATACATAGCATAATCAAATAACTCATATAGCATTAGCTTATTGATCATAAACATACATCAGCAGCATAATACACATCGTCGTCGTAAAAATAACATCATAAAACCTCAGTCAAATCTCAAAATCGTCGTAGCTTCCTCCAATAATTTCAAAACCTAACAAAATTCTCTGTTCATGTCAAAAGTGTCATCTGCCTCCAACGTACTTTAAAATCATACTCCCTTACCAAATACATCATTCAAAGTTCTCATAGTATCACAATGGTTCCAAAAAAATATGAACAGTTCACAAAGTACAGACAAAGTACAATTTCTTAAGTGTGAAGTAATCCAACTCTGTAATTGCGTAAACATGTGTCACTGACGTAGTAAAAGGATGTTTGTTTCTCTGTTAAATGATCAGATAGGTGTGTAATTTATGTGTTAGAGAAATATGGTACCGATGTGTAAAGTTGTATAAGCAAATACCATATTAGCTAGGGCTCCTTGTGCTTGCCAAACACATGGTACACAAAGTAGGCGTGTACCCCCCTGAGGTTTATTGTAATTGTATCCTCAGGTATAATAGCTTACAGCAATGGAATGAAATGTATCACAAAAAACTTTCTTTGTAATTCAAAAATCTTTAAAAATAAATGTTTTAAGTACAAAATTAATCACTCAAATACGTGTCCTGTAGCGCTAAATATGCGTCTTGCTGTAAGATAATCTCTGGGAAGTGTCGTAGTTATTGTCCTCCGAAAGCTAAGTTCTGCAGAAGTCAATGTACTTACCTCATGATAAACAAAGTGAAATGCTTTGCGTATAGATATCATACTTATTACGCTTATTGCCGTGATGAAGAAAGTACTGTGCTGTAACGTATTGTTGTGCTACAGAAAAGGCTGTTTCCTTGTAGCTATACCACAAAAGTCACCACTAAAACATGTCTCACTTTATAGAAGAATTCAGAAAAAACTGTGCAGATATCAAACAGATACACCGCAAAAGCAACATTGTAAATTGCCACGCATTAGCAGCGTCGTGATAAAATCGTGTAGCTGTCACATAAACTAACCACTGTGTCATCTGGCATTTCACAGAAAGCACCTCAAATGCAGAATCCATTCGTAAGCAAACCAAAATGTTGCATGTTAACAGTTTCTTAAGTCTGACAAAGCATACTAGAAATGTGAAGTGAAAAGTTTTATGGCAAAGACAAAGTTCAAAGCAGATTATCTTTCAATAAACGGTTTTACAAGTGAAATGTATTATCTTTCAATAAACGGTTTTACATGTGAAATGTGGTGTAAACCTTTACTCTTCCTAGTACGCAGAATTTCAACTTGAATGCAATTATCATGCGGTATTCGTCCGTAAAGAATACGGGAATTTTTCTCAAGGTTAGCGTCAATGTTATTTTTCCCTGAGCCAGCGGCCGCACGCGGCAGCCTGCGGTGTGAGTCATTGTCTGTTTCTTTGTTGGCGCGCGGCGTTACTGGGATTAGGAGGCCTAACTTCCACAAATTCGCCTTGCCGAGAGGGCCCAGCTATGTTTAAAGCTCGCCAGTTCTGATGGAATTCAGGTCTGTCGTTATGTCGGTAGTTGACATAGTTTCTTGTTTGTCGGTCATGTGGTGGAGAATTTCTCCCAGAATCGTAACTACGCGCTGGACCGTTGCGTCTAAAGTTATTCTGTCTCCCTTGATAATAGTTATTTTGGTTCCCATATTGTCTGTTTCTCTGATTGTCTCTGTGATAGTCATTACCGCGGAAAGGTGATCTTTCCCTGTAACTATTACTCTGCCAGTGGTTATCATATGGGTGGTGTCTGTTTTGGTCACGATTTACGTTGTAAGAATAGGTTTGTCGTGGCCATTTATTGTTTCTGTCGTCACGGAATTGTGACGGATGTGACCTGTAATGATTGTTTTCCTGTTTTCGCATCCCGCGACTGTCTGTGTCAATTTCCAGTTCTTGTAACAATCCCTGAAAAGCTTCAATGTCGTCTTTGCAACGTCCTGCCAAAATAATATGTCGTAAATGTTCAGGCAGTTTGATTAAGCAAATGCGGATGAGTTCTGAGGGGCTGTATGGGTTTGATAGGTACTGATTCTTGTGCAACATGTCTTCAAAATATTTGACAAGACTGGAAAATTCAGATTGTTCAAAGTGTTTCATCATCATGATGCTATGTTTTACGCGATCTTGTGTAGCTTGTGACCAATATGCTGAGAGGAAGGCATGGTAAAATTCTCCTTCACTGTGGCAATCGTGAATGACCGATCGCATTCTTACAGCTGGTTCATTCTCTAAGTAGCCACACATAAATTCTAACCTGTGCTCCAATGACCAGTTGGGAGGGAAACAATGAGAGAATTGATGGAGCCATGCTTGTGGATGAATGTCGTTGCCAGAATTCTTAAATGTTTTGAATTTACGTGTAGTAATGAACAGCTTATAGTCAAAATCATCGTGTCGGCGAGTAGCATGTCGGTCATTGTCACGTCGTTTCGGCGGTTCCATCTCAAAATTCGGTGTACCTTGCCAATTTCTTTCATAATTACCGAAATGCCCTGTGCTATTATTTTGTGGCTTTTCCGTATTTATAAGTTCCTCTTCCCGTGTTGGAGCGCGAGTATCCTCTGAAATATGTAATTCTTGTATTACCTGTGTCAACTGATCTTGTACTTCCCGGATTTCTCTTTTGTACTGTGTATTGATTTGATTTTGATTTTGTTTGAATTTTCTAATTTGTTCATACTCTTCTGTGTCAGTGAAGGCTATGGGTCTTGTGTCATTCAGATCATCATCTACCTTTGTAGATAAGTTAGTGACCTGATCCGAAAGTTCGGCTACTTTCTCTGATAATGAACTAATTTCCCCCATGTGTCTTTCTACTGTGTCCTTTAAGTTTTCCTGAGATTTTGCAAGTTGCGTAACCGAATCGGTAGATGCAACTGAGTCCATTTTAGCTTGCAAGGTCTCATGATTTTCATGAACAATAGTTTGCAGTTCTTTTATGGCTGCTTCGTGATTCTGTAATGCGTTTTCATGCCGCGAAAAAATAGGCTGAAAATGCTCACAAATTTGTGTTTTTACGTCATTACAGACCTTTTGACATTTCGATTCAATGTTATGTAACTCAGTAGTTAAATCTTCACGTGTTTGTTCAAGTGTGGTGTCTAACTTCCGAAGATTTTGTTCCATTGTGTCTAACTTTTGAAGCTTTTGCTGTGTTTGTCTCTGATTTTGTTCCATTGTGTCTAACTTTAGAAGATTCTGTTCCATTGTGTCTAACTTTTGAAGATTTTGTCCCATTTGCCTCTGATTTTGTTCCATTTGTTGCATTAATTGCAATAATAATGTATTAGTGTCTGGAATCTGTTTCTCTATGCTTTTTGGCAGTGCGTTTTCACCGGCAGCATTCACATTTTGACAAGCAGAAAATGTGTCTTGACTCATTTGAGAAAACGGTGAGGACGCAAAACCTGAATCTACAGTATTTGCAAAATTGTGTCCTATCATTTCGGATTCCTGAGGTGAGCTGTTGCCGACCGATCGAGCGATAATGCTTCCCTGTTCACTACCTGTTTGACTGTCTACGCCATTGTTTGCCGCCCGCTCCATTTCCCTATGCACAGTTTCCAAATTACTACTTTGAACATTAGTTAACTCATTACATGGTGGGGCCAACACACTGCTTTCGTCTTCACTGTCATTTCTTAGTTTACTTTGGAGCCGAGTGTTACGTTTTTCACACGCCATTATTGTCATAATATTTCACACGATAACACAGAAAAGCACAATTTGAATAGCAAAAATAAGAGAACACATTAACATAGCACTGAAAATAATATCTAGTTAATTGCAGCAGCGAAATACTTGGCGCAAAGCTACATGCATGCCACAACTGTTTTACTGTACAACAATGAAAGGCTGCAACTATAAAGGAGATTCTCTCTACAATTACGCACTAGCAATAAACAAAAGCTACACTAAATACACAAACTACAAGAAAAAAATCAGAAGATTCCAGTGAGGTATCCTAGGCTAAGGGTCGACATATGAAACGTCCCCTTAGAACAATTTTACATGTGAAACGTCCACTTAGAACAATTGTACAAGACTGTGCTTAACCTGACACACAATGTTTTTAGCGCAACGCAATCTGACTATCAAAAATCCCTGCAAAAGAATGGCCCTGACAAACATTAAACTATACCTTTCACAAATCACTTACCTCACAAAAATCTTCGTTGCTCGAACTACTGCAATACGGCGAGCGCCACTACTGCCAGCTAAATAAAAGATACAAACTACGGAAGGCACTAACTACTGATAGTCTTAGCAAATGAAAGATTCTAATAGAGAGCAAACAATGTATTTACCTCAAGATTCATAATATATACAGCAGTTCATGACATTTTTCATTGGCTTCCAATATGCGATGATATGTTAATATTGATGATATATGTCTTTTTTGTTCTTTATAGCTGAGTACGTAAAGTGCTGTCTGTGGATTTCGTAAGTATATTGATTCCCTTCAAGGTGAAAGAAGAATTGTGGTTTGTGTAATTTACGTGGCTCTGAAATATTATTGTGGTAGTCAAATACGAGCATCTTTTCAGCAAATGGAGAATGGAACGGAAATATGGATCCTTTTTGTAGTCTTGATTGATGTTGAGCCAAAGCCTAAAAAAAAAAAATTATTCTGCGTTAATACTTGTCCTAGAAAAGCGACGTTTATGTGTTTTGCTGATGCTGTGAGCATTACAGCTTACTGTTTTCGCTGGTGCGGGATGCACTACAGCCTATATGATTTGTACTGAGGAAATTTCCCTCTTGAAGGTAGAGGATGATTAAATAATTTTGATTATGGGAACGAAGGAAAGCTTGGTTTAAGGTAATAAGGATAAAGCAAAACATTTGTCATTTAAACTACAGGAGGATTCGGATCTTTTGTGTCTGTTGTAAGTTCAATATGTTAAGATGATACTGTTTTACAGAATAGAGGTGACCACAATTTTGCCATTCATGAGAAATGAATCCAGAATAACCACCACAGGCGAAATAACTGATTTGGAAGCGAAAGGTAACGTAAAGAAGGAACGAAATCGCAGCAAAATGGGTAAGAAAATGTAATATAACCTGTATAATGCAAATATTTTTAACCTTCTCAGAGTCATCTGCGTGATTAATTGTTGTGATAACGTAATTTTAGGTGAAATTTTCTTACTGTTTTATGTGTGAATATATGAGTATGATAAATGTATAATTGCGAGTCTCTTTTCAGGTGTGCGAACTGGTACAAATGTTTTGGCGTGTAAATAACCATTGTTCTTTCTAATGTGTATGTTCAAGGAAAGTTGTCCATATTTATCATGTGACAAGACGTATGCCGCGAGCGTCAAGAAGAGGACGAATTAGAACAATGTTGCAGTGGTATATACACGGTGTTGAAATAGCATTGAAGTAGCTTATTGGCTTAACTAGTAGTGGATAGAAGTAGAATATTGAGTAATGCATGTTTATGGGTAGTTAGTTTGTAGAATAGACAACAGGTGTGCATGTGTGTGTGTAAATAACGTGTGAACCCTATGCTGTCCTGACCTATACTTGCACAAGGCATAATCCTATTCATTTCAGTGAATTAATAAGTAGCATTTGATTTATTAAAACGTAAGTGAACCACATTAGTGATGTGGATTTAAATATTATATTGTCAGTTCATTTAATTTTTATTTTTATACTGTCAAGTCATTTCACTTTTATTTTTTTATATTGTCAAGTCATTTAACTTTTATTTTTATATTGTCGATTCATGTAATTTTTTTATTTAAAAAAATATTAAGTCTCACTTTGTTCTTAAAAATTGTGAAAGACAATACTAAGTGGTATTATGTATGACATTGTGTAATCACATAAGGATAATGAAAAATTTCTGTGAATGCAGTTGAGAACGTGAAAGCGAACCGGCAAAACTCTTAAGAGACAGAGGGAGCAGCCGGACTAGTAAATTGGCGGGTTTCCCAGCAGGACACGCTGTCAGCCAGGCCACTTTGGGAGCGCGGCCGACAACAAAAGAAGGTATGCGGCAAACACTTTCCCTTGTACCTGGAGCTAATGGGCGGCCGCCCCGGGCGACCCTTCCTCGAGGCGATGACCTGAGATGGGCGAGCGGACCACCGCGCGGAAATCCATCTGCTGGCAACGCACCACACGCACGCGACCATGACGAGACGGCCGCGGTGAAACAACACAAGGGGCATGGAGCCTTTTGACACATACTGTCCAGAGTAACTGGCAGACTTCAATGACGCCTATCAACATCTCCTGACGGATGCCCACTGTCAAGCGACAGTAAATCATGGTTCGATGTTCTCTGGTCGCTAAGGGTGGCACAAAAGAAGAGCCATTAAGTGTCATCCTTGCCCAGGAATGTCAACCTGGCGTGTCAAACGAGGATACCGCACGAATTTGACAACACAAACATGGAACCAAATCGAGATGACGTGACACGGGAGAAACTTCATGAGAGGGCAGAGACGGCGGGATCGCACGCAACAGATGGACAAAAAAAATCCCTACTGACAGCTGCGGCGACGAACCCCCCCTCTTTCCCCTATATTGTGCCTCGGAACAGTGGAAGTACTGAGTGTGTCAGTGAACAGTGATTATACGGTTCTTAGTCCAGTGCATATATGTGTGTTTCTGTCAGAGAAACTCTGACTCGTGTGTTTTGCAGGAGTTCGATTTATTGGTGTTTACTAGACTGACTCTTGTATTTTGCAGGTGTTTTATTTATAGGTGTTTTTTTTGTTTTAGATGTTGACTATTGTACTGTTTCATTTATCAATGTTTGTTTTTGTGTGATGTATTAGATTTGTGATATTTTGTTTCGTAAATTCATTGCTGTGGCATTGCTTCGTTTATCAGTCAGATAGCTTTTTATTCTCATTGAACTGTGATCGATTAGCCTTTGCATGGGGCATATTTACTATGAGAAACCCCTTAAGGGTAACAATCACATAATTATTGTAGTTTCAGTATAATGACACAGTGCTCATTGTTTGCTAGCTAATTGAAATATAGTAGAGTGATTAAATGAGTGCCACATAGTTATTTTAATTCTACAAATTATTAGTTTTATACGATATAGAATTTTTTTGCGATAACCACTTTGTAAAACATGTTTTTTCTCTTATCATTTTGTTACTTTTGCAGATTGTGCATTGTTATGTTCTGCTGTTTAATACCGATGTTATTTGATGTTCTTTTTTTAATTGCTGTGGCACCTTTGCTATTTTCATAAATTTTGCTTGTTAATAAACAGTCATAAATTTTCCTGTGATCAGTTGGCTCTTGCAATGAGCAAATACTGGTGAACTCCATAAGGGTAACAACCAGAAGTTGTTTTCATATTAATGACACAGGAACCATTGTTTTTACTTGCTGACCGAATTAGGTCTACACTACCTTTGAAATAGGTGTCACAGATTGTGTTCTTTTTTTTCTGTTTGAAATTGGTAGATTCTAAAGATGTGTTGAAATTATTGTGTTTTAGCAAGTAGCTGGTGTCCTTTTGCCTTTTCTTTTACACTTTTGGTTTAAGTAGGGTGTGAGAAGCCTGCTTGGGAATGTCCTAGCATGGCCAGAAAATTCCCTGCAGTCTTTTCCCGGAGCGTTGGGGTTATGAAAGGTCTCTGTTGGATTCCTTTCATGTTTAATTTCTTAAATCTGTTGCCATTTATGGAATAAATTCCTCTTCTCAATGTACTGTGGCGTTTCTGACTATCTGGGAGGAGACTGAGCAGTGGAACGTGTGTAAGTAGGCTGTTTATGTTTTCTTTATGTAAGTAGGCTGTTTATGTTTTCTTTATGTAAGTAGGCTGTTTAGATTCTTATATTGGTAACGCCGCCACCACGTAGCGCTCTCTGTATGAAAATCACTGGCTGTGCTGTGTGCAGTCTGTGGCTAGTTTGCATTGTTGTCTGCCATTGTAGAGGGGCAGCTATATGTTAACAGCGCGTAGCGTTGCTCAGTTGGAGGTGAGCCGCCAGCAGTGGTGGATGTGGGGAGAGAGATGGCGGAGTTTTGAAAAATGTCATGAACTGCTGTATATATTATGAATCTTGAGGTAAATACATTGTTTGTTCTCTATTAGAATCTTTCATTTGCTAAGACTATCAGTAGTTAGTGCCTTCCGTAGTTTGTATCTTTTATTTAGCTGGCAGTAGTGGCACTCGCTGTATTGCAGTAGTTCGAGCAACGAAGATTTTTGTGAGATAAGTGATTTTTGAAAGGTGTAGTTTAATGTTACTCAGGGCCATTCTTTTGCAGGGATTTTTGATAGTCAGATTGCGTTGCGCTAAAATTATTGTGTGCCAGGTTAAGCACAGTCTTGTATAAGTTGCTCTAAGGGGACGTTTCATATGTCGACCCTTAGCCTAGGATACCTCACTGGAATCTTCTGATTTTTTCTTGTAGTTTGTGTATTTAGTGTAGCTTTTGTTTATTGCTAGCGCGTGATTGTAGAGAGAATCTCCTTTGTAGTTGTGGCCTTTCATTGTTGTACAGAAAACAGTTGTGGCATGCATATAGATTTGCACCAAGTATTTCGCAGCTACGCTTGCAATTAACTAGATATTATTTTCAGTGCTATGTTAATGTGTTCTCCTATTTTTGCACTTCAAATTGTGCTTTTTTGTGTTATCGTGTGAAATATTGTGACAATAATGGCGTGTGAATAACGTAACACTAGGCTCCAAACTAAACTGAGAAATAATAGTGACGACGAGCGTAGCTTATCAGCGCCGCCGAGTAATGAATTTACTAATGTTCAAAGTAGTAATTTGGTAACTGTGCATAGGGGTATGGAGCGGGCGGCAAATAATGGTGTAGACAGTCAAACAGGTAGTGAACAGGGAAGCATTATCGATCGATCGGTCGGTAACAGCTCGCCTCAGGAATCCGAAATGATAGGACACAATATTGCAAATACTGTAGATTCAGGTTTTGCGTCCTCACCGTTTTCTCAAATAAGTCAAGATACATTTTTTGCTTGTCAAAATGTGAATGATGCTAGTGCAAATGCACTGCCGAAAAGAGTAGAGGAACAGATTCCAGACACTAATGCATTGTTATTACAACTAATGCAACAAATGGAAAAAATCAGAGACAAACACAGCAAAAGCTGCAAAAGTTAGACACAATGGAACAACACCAGAAACAATCACAGCAACAGTTACACACAATGGAACAAAATCAGAGACAAACACAGCAAAAGCTTCAAAAGTTAGACACCACGCTTGAACAAACACGTGAAGATTTAACTACTGAGTTACATAACATTGAATCGAAATGTCAAAAAGTCTGTAATGACGTAAAAACACAAATTTGTGAGCATTTCCAACCTATTTTTTCGCGTCATGAGAATGCGTTACAGAATCACGAAGCAGCCATAAAAGAACTGCAAACTATTGTTCATGAAAATCATGAGACCTTGCAAGCTAAAATGGACTCAGTTGCATCTACCGATTCGGTTACGCAACTTGCAAAAACTCAGGAAAACTTAAAGGACACAGTAGAAAGACACATGGGGGAAATTAGTTCATTATCAGAGAAAGTAGCCGAACTTTCGGATCAGGTCACTAACTTATCTACAAAGGTAGATGATGATCTGAATGACACAAGACCTGTAGCCTTCACTGACACAGAAGAGTATAAACAAATTAGAAAATTCAAACAAAATCAAAATCAAATCAATACACAGTACAAAAGAGAAATCCGGGAAGTGCAAGATCAGCTGACACAGGTAATACAAGAATTACATCTTTCAGAAGATACTCGCGCTCCAACACGGGAAGAGGAACTTATAAATACGGAAAAGCCACAAAATAATAGCACAGGGCATTTCGGTAATTATGAAAGAAATTGGCAAGGTACACCGAATTTTGAGATGGAACCGCCGAAACGACGTGACAATGACCGACATGCTACTCGCCGACACGATGATTTTGACTATAAGCTGTTCATTACTACACGTAAATTCAAAACGTTTAAGAATTCTGCCAACGACATTCATCCACAAGCGTGGCTCCATCAATTCTCTCATTGTTTCCCTCCCAACTGGTCATTGGAGCACAGGTTAGAATTTATGTGTGGCTACTTAGAGAATGAACCAGCTGTAAGAATGCGATCGGTCATTCACGATTGCCACAGTGAAGGAGAATTTTACCATGCCTTCCTCTCAGCATATTGGTCTCAAGCCACACAAGACCGCGTAAAACATAGCATCATGATGATGAAACACTTTGAACAATCTGAATTTTCCAGTCTTGTCAAATATTTTGAAGACATGTTGCACAAGAATCAGTACCTGTCAAACCCATACAGCCCCTCAGAACTCATCCGCATTTGCTTAATTAAACTGCCTGAACATTTACGACATATTATTTTGGCAGGACGTTGCAAAGACGACATTGAAGCTTTTCAGGGACTGTTACAAGAATTAGAAATTGACACAGACAGTCGCGGGATGCGAAAGCAGGAAAACAATCACTACAGGTCACATCCGTCACAATTCCGTGACGACAGAAACGATAACTGGACGCGACAAGGCTATTCTCACAACACAAATCGTGACCAAAATAGACACCACCCGTATGACAACCGTTAGCAGAGTAGTCATAATTACAGGGAAATATCACCTCTCCGCAGTAATGACTATCACAGAGACAATCAGAGAAACAGACAATATGGGAACCAAAATAACTATTATCAAGGGAGACAGAATAACTTTAGACGCAACGGTCCAGCGCGCAGTTACGATTCAGGGAGAAATTCTCCACCACGTGACCGACAAGAAAGAAACTATCGAATCTACCGACATGACGACAGACGATATGATCGTAATGACAGACCTGAATTGCATCAGAACTGGCGAGATTTAAACAGAGCAGAGCACTCTCGTCATGATGAATTTGTAGAAGTTAGGTCTCCAAATCCCAATAACGACGCGCGCCAACAAAGAGACAATAGGCAATGACTCACTTCACTGGCAGCCACAATACGTACTTATGAAACTGACGACGCAGCTGCCGTAGCTAGTAATTACGTAAAAATGGAAGACATTAGGGACATCTTACTCCAGGAACACGACATAAAACATAACAACATTGCATATCCTGTGATTCACATTACTGTAAATGACGTAAAATTTACGGCAGTACTTGACTCTGGCAGTCCCATTTCAGTAATTAGTGAAACAGCTTTTAGCAAATGCAACAAATCGAATGATTGCCCCACACTTCCGTTATGTAAGATTAAATTACAAGGTGCAATCTTTGGAAAAAGTGTAGATGTACGCCAACAAACCAATTTAGAATTCTTTTGCCAAAGCCACAGCTTCTCTATGAACTTTCTTATTGTTCCATTATTGTCGACGGAAATTATACTGGGAGTAGACTTTTTGAATGAATACAAAGCAATCTTAAGCTTTCATGATGCTGAAATAAGTTTATAGAAAGAAGGTAAGTCAATAGATTTGAAATTTGAAGACTGGCTCTCAAACCATGATGAGGAAATTAATCGGCTTTACGTTCTGTTAGACAACAGTTCGGAATTTTCTACGGAACTAGACACTAACAATCACTCTACAAGTACTGACAGGGATGATATCGACGGCATGTTTGAAATTAATGAGTTAATTCAGAATAAAATTCAAACAATTGAGAGTTGTAATGAAACTGATAGGCAGGACCTTTTTGAGATTTTACAAGCACATTCCACAGTTTTTACTCACAAAACAGGAACGATCAAGGGATTTCAATGACAATTTTCTGTTCGTGAGCATACTAAATTTTGTGTTAGACCATACGTAATTCCAGCACATTATAGGGACCGTGTTAGAACAGAAATACAATCTATGCTTAATGAGGGCATTATTGAGCCTGCAGTAAGCTCATACAACAACCCATTACATGTTGTTGAGAAGAAAAATGGATCGAACAGGCTTGTTTTAGATTCGAGACAAATCAATACTATCATCATTCCTGAAACAGACAGGCCGCAGACGATGGAAGAACTTCTTCAAAATTTTAATGGTGTAAAAGCGTTGTCTTCCATTGATCTCAGATCTAGCTTTTATCAGATCGAACTTCATCCAGAAAGCAGAAAATACACAGTTTTCCTTTGTTTCGGCGTTTGTTATCAGTTTCGGAAACTTCCTTTTGGTTTGAACATTTCTTCGGCAGCATTCATTCGTGGGTTAAATTCCATATTACCTGAGTTCTTAAAACGTCACATCACCTTATATGTGGACGATATTCTAATAGCAGAAGCTTCATGGGAACAACATAACCGCATCCTCAACAGTTTGTTACGTATTTTTGCAGATTCTGGAATTACAGTTAACTTGGAAAAGTCTGAATTCGGTAGGACAAAAGTGAAGTTTTTGGGACATATTATTTCTTCTGAAGGCATTCAGCCGGATCCTGAAAAGTTAGAAGCAATCAGAGCCATTCCAGTTCCATCCACAAAAAGACAAGTCCGCAGTTTTCTAGGTCTCGTAAATTTTTTACCGTCGTTTTCTGAATATGCAAATTCTAGTTACACCAAAACTTTGTTCTCTCACTGGAAAAAATACAATTTGGAACTGGGACGAACAAGCACAGTTGGAATTCAATTCTTTGAAAGAAGCGTTACTTTACGCGCCAATACTAGCTCATCCAGATCTGTCACAAGATTTCTGCCTTAGCACGGATTCTTCTAAAGTCGGCCTTGGTGCCCACTTATTTCAAGAAGCCATAGAAAATGACACTACTGTTCAGAAAACCATTGCTTTTGCTAGCCGAGTGCTAACAAAATCTGAAAAAAATTATTCCGTTACTGAATTAGAAGCTTTAGCTATCGTTTGGGCATTTAACAAATTCCGTTTCTTTCTTTCTGGTAAGCACGTAAAAGTATACAGTGATCATCGTGCATTACAATTTCTTATGTCTTCAAAATTAAATCATGATAGGTTAAAACGGTGGGCATTGTTTCTGCAAGAATTCCGCTTCACGATAGTCTACATTCCCGGCAAGGAGAACATTGTTGCGGACGCGCTGTCACGCGCACCGGCTGGGCTTGAGAAAAGTAACACAGAAGGCAACCTCGAGAAAAATTTCAGTATTCTTTACATTCAGAAAGTCGCCTTTGAAAACTTCATCACTACATCTTTAAAGGACATTGCTCATGAACAAGATAAAGATCCGATTTGGAAAGACATCAAAAGTAAATGGCATGAAAAGACACACACTCAGATTCGGCATTATTACCTGGTTAGAAACAACATACTCTTCAAACGCTGCACTGTTGATGACAAGCTATGGGTACTTTGCATTCCAGACGATTTTGTTAATAAGCTCATTTGGTACATTCATTTCAGCTACGCACATTTTGGTCCACGAAAATGTTATCATATTCTTCGAACGACTTGTTATTTTAACAATATGGAAAAGAGAATTCGAAGAGTCTTGTCTATTTGTAAACTTTGTCAAAAGGCGAAACCATCTACTGTCTCACATCGTGCTCCGCTGTTTCCTATCATTCCTTCTAAATTAAAAGAATTTGCTGCTGTTGATCTCTTGGGACCACTTGTCAGAACATCTACTGGATTTGTGTACGTTCTAGTCGCTGTTGAGCTTACTTCAAAATTTGTTTCTTTCACTCCGTTACGTAAAGCCACTGGACGGTCTGTATCCAACGCCTTTGTTAAAAATTTCTTACGTGAAGTTGGACACGTTAGTAAAGTCATTTCAGATAACGGACCGCAATTCAGATCTGCTGTTTGGTCACGCATGCTTCGGAATCATAAAATCAAACCTGTTTTTATTTCATTGTATTCACCACATTGTAACCCGTCTGAACGGATTATGAAAGAAATCAATAAGCTTTGCAGACTTTATTGTCACAGAAAGCATCAGCATTGGGACAGATATTTACACTTATTTCAAAATGTGCTGAATGAAATGCCTCATGATTCCACTGCTTTACCACCTACTCTTGTACTGAAGAATGAAGAACCACCGAACAGAATCAGAGAGCTTGTACCTTTCCCGAATACACGTAAACTTCGACACAAAGACATAATTGATTTGGCTCTTAAAAATATAAAATCTGCAGCAGACAAAAGGAGAAAACTACACGGTAAAGCAAATGCAAAGCAATTATATATTGGTCAGAAAGTTCTCATTAAAGCTCATTCATTGTCACACAAGAAGAAACACTTGAGTCACAAATTCTTTCTAGTTTACAATGGACCTTACAGAATCCGACGTATACCACATGATAATTGCGTTGGAGTTGAAACTCTGCGTACCAGGAAGAGTAAAGGTTTACACCACATTTCTCATGTAAAACCATTTATTGACAGATAATCTGCTTTTTAACTTAGTCTTTGCAATTTTCACTTCACGCTACTTGTACAATTTGTCACACTGAGAAACTGTTAACATGCAACTATGTTTTAAAGCTAACTAACTATCCAGTCAAGAACATAGGTAACTTAGACAAGTAATTGCGAATGCATTGTTATTGCGAACAGACGACACAGTGTTATTGTGTGTGTACATTCTTGCTTGTTAGTTGCACGATTACATAACAAATATACGGCTTACATACTTAGAACATATACCAGCACTGCTAATGAAATTTTCATGCAACATTTTGGTTTGCTTGAGAGTGGATTCTGGATTTGAGGTGCTTTCTGTGAAATGCCAAATGACACAGTGGTTAGTTTATGTGACAGCTACACGATTTTATCACGACGCTGCTAATGCGTGACAATTTACAATGTTGCTTTTGTGGTGTATCTGTTTTATATCTGCACAGTTTTTTTTTTAATTCTTCTATAAAGTGAAACATGTTTTAGTGGTGACTTTTGTGCTATTGCTACAAGGAGACAGCCTTTTCCGTAGCACAACAATACGTTACAGCACAGTAATTTCTTCATCACAACAATAAGCGTAATAACTAAGTTATCTATTTATCTATTTCACTTTTGTGTATCATGAGGTAAGTACATTGACTTCTGCAGAACTTAGCTTTCGGAGGACAATAACTACGACACTTCCCAGAGATTAACTTACAGCAAGACGCACATTTAGCGCTACAGGACACGTATTTGAGTGATTAATTTTGTACTTAAAACATTTATTTTTAAAGATTTTTGAATTACAAAGAAAGTTTTTCGTGATACATTTCATTCCATTGCTGTAATCTGTAACACCTGAGGGTATAATTACAATAAACCTCAGGGGGGTACACGCCTACTTTGTGTACCATGTGTTTGGCAAGCACAAGGAGCCCTAGCTAATATGGTATTTGCTTATACAACTTTACACATCGGTACCATATTTCTCTAACACACAAATTACACAGCTATCTGATCATTTAACTGAGTGAGACAAACTTTTTTATTACGTCAGTGACACATGTTTACGCAATTACACAGCTGGATGACTTCACACTTACGAAATTGTATTTTGTCTGCACTGTGTGAACCCTTCATATTTTTTTGGAACCATTGTGATACTATGAGAGCTTTGAATGATGTATTTGGTATGGGATCATGATTTTTAAAGAACGTTTGAGGTAGATGACACTTTTGACATGAGCAGAGAATTTTTTTAGATTTTGAAATTATTGCAGAAAGCTACGACGTTTTTGAGATTTGACTGAGGTGTTATGATGTTATTATTACAACGACGATGTGTATTATGCTGCTGAGGTATGTTTATGATCAATAAGCTAATGCTATATGAGTTATTTGATTATGCTACGTATGTTATGATGTAATATTGAAGAAGTGTTGACGAATAAGGTAAGGAATAATGAGTAGTGTTTAGGGACTCTTGACTTGTGAAAAAGGATGTTGGAAACTGAGAATCGTACTTTAAGAGTTATGAAATGTGTGTGTAAATGCGTGAATGTATCACAATGCTGGCGAAAATTTTTTGGACACTGTTATATTCATAAGATTTGGTTTCTACAGATTTGTAACGCAAATTCTTGACCTGTGAAGACTGTCACTGCAGCGGAAACTGCTGTCGTAAATATTTCCGTATGAAAGTGACCACCTGCACGTGCGTCGTCGGCACACAGCTGTCAGACACCTGGAGAACAAGCCATTAGGGTGTGCCTTTCATCGCTAATGCGACACCCTCGTTACTTAAAAACATATGATTACTCGCACTTTGTGCTAATTATTGAAATGCTTATGAATTGATGGGAAATATTCGTACATCTGCACACCTGATTATGACAAGTGTCTTTCTCCGAGAGTTGAGTGCTACTGACTTACGAAATGGCACATGACTATTGAATGATATTTTTATGCTTTGCTTTTCATAGTTGCTTATTTCATTTAATATCTGGTTTCCAGCTGTGTTGCAGCATTAGTTTTATAAAATAAACTTAGATGCATTTGCTAATGTGAACTCTTTCTGTCAACAGATCTATTAAATAATTATTTTATGATCCACATTCTTTAAAAAAGGAGCACTTGGAAAGGAAAGAACAATAAGAAGGAACTAGTAACAGTAACAAATAATTTTCTTTTCAAGTACATGGTAATATTTTTTTACAATCAGTTGTTGTGGTGCACCACTTTAATTACATAGACCTGCACAGTCACAACAGATGGCTGCTGGCCATCTCTACAAGGACTGCAGTGGGTCTGCATCTATGATGACTCACAATTTCTACAAGGACTGCAGTGGGTCTACACCTCTGGTGGCCCACCAATACCGTAACCTCTACCAGGACTACAGTGGGTCTGCTCTGTGATGACCTACCTACCAATATTCACCGTAACCTCTACCAGGACTACAGTGGGTCTGCTCTGTGATGACCTACCTACCAATATTCTTCAAACTTCGACTGACTCTGCTGTGGGTTTGCTCTGTTGTGGCCCATTACCTGTCAGCATGTCAAGAGTCAACACTGTCTTTCCGTTGGAAGGACAACACTACTTCTTCAAGACTGCATGGACATCCACTACTTCCGTGTGCATTGTCTTATTGCTCAGACTTTGATAAAAGAAACGGCAGTTTTACTGTGGTGAATGATCAGGACTGTCTTTATTGACTGTGAGAAAATTTTAGCTGTTGACCAACATTGTATTAATAAGTGTGTGCATTTGATATCTTTGTGATTGTAATTATGAAAAATTTTTTCAAATCTGTATTGGCCAGTGCCCAACACCATTTGTAAAATTTTTGTGGGGAGCATGGGGGCTATGTAAGTAGGCTGTTTATGTTTTCTTTATGTAAGTAGGCTGTTTATGTTTTCTTTATGTAAGTAGGCTGTTTAGGTTCTTATATTGGTAACGCCGCCGCCACGTAGCGCTCTCTGTATGAAAATCACTGGCTGTGCTGTGTGCAGTCTGTGGCTAGTTTGCATTGTTGTCTGCCATTGTAGAGGGGCAGCTATATGTTAACAGCACGTAGCGTTGCTCAGTTGGAGGTGAGCCGCCAGCAGTGGTGGAGTTTTGAAAAATGTCATGAACTGCTGTATATATTATGAATCTTGAGGTAAATACATTGTTTGTTCTCTATTAGAATCTTTCATTTGCTAAGACTATCAGTAGTTAGTGCCTTCCGTAGTTTGTATCTTTTATTTAGCTGGCAGTAGTGGCACTCGCTGTATTGCAGTAGTTCGAGCAACGAAGATTTTTGTGAGGTAAGTGATTTTTGAAAGGTGTAGTTTAATGTTACTCAGGACCATTCTTTTTCAGGGATTTTTGATAGTCAGATTGCGTTGCGCTAAAATTATTGTGTGCCAGGTTAAGCACAGTCTTGTATAAGTTGCTCTAAGGGGACGTTTCATACGTGTTACTTTTACACATAAACAAGAACGATCTGTCACACTACTACACTTTAAAGCACAGTTTATATGTAATTCTTATATGTAATTCATGTCACACAGTCTCATACGGAACCTACATCCGCTTTCTTTTATATACTGTATATGATAAGATACTGTCATCCCCCTTCCCTTTTGTGTGAGAGGATGAATGAGCATATGTATTTCTAGTTGCATGCTTCAGGGTAGCAGACAAGGCTGTCTGCTAGAGAACAGTAGGACCAACGTCGGAACAGGTAGCTACGCTTCCTAAAAGCAAAGAGGTTTCTATCCTTAGTATGGTCCTGTCCGTCTGTTGTCATGTTGGTATAGGAAGCTGCCCCTCTGGCCACTTCCGTTGGTCTTTGTGAGCCACCCTCAGGAAGCACGCTCGGCAGTAGGGCAGTTGCAGTGTGGCCGTGGCGAGCATCTGAAGTGGTAAGATCTCCAGCTAAGCGCGTGTCTGTTAAGTCCGTAGGACAATGGATTTCTTAAGTTCAGCCTAACTGAAAATTTAATCACCTTTATTTCGGGTTTAGGTCTAAAATATCCGATGTTATCTTAAATTGCAGCGCAATATAATTCTCGTGGGAAGTTCACATTATTTTCCGGTAGTTGCTTTGTTACTACTTTGTGAGTAAAGTGGAACTACGTGTTGATCAGTAACTCTAAGATCAATCTTAAATGCGAATGCTTGTGTGATTATAACGTCTCGTCTTGACTATATTTTCAATATAGCAACTTTTCTTTATGTTCAGCCCACGTGGGGTGTACTTTGCGAGACCACTACCACGTGCTTATATAACTGTTTGACCCGTCAGGTTAATAGTAAGACGTTAGTAACCAGTTCAAGGTTTTTCTTTTGTCAATTGCTTTTCGATCTAATGTATTTTAATTATCAAAATTATTGTGGAGTTGTACGCTTTGTGTAAACCAAGTTGACCACGTGAAGCATGTGGTGTAATCATCAAAGTAGCCCTCAGCTATTCTTTTTGCGAAGACTTCACAAAGAGTTAATATGAATTTAGTATACCAGTGTGTGGTAATTACATGACGGACAGGATTGTGGTATGAACGTAATTTCTTTGGGTAAAAAACTGAATCAGTTGGTTGTGGTTAATTTCTTCTTGCTTATGTTTCAATGTTCTTCGTGTGTTATTTTATGAATGCAGTGTTGTATCCAGTCTCCCAATCTTGGCTCCATATTTTATGTGTTCCGTAAGATTACAATCTCACTTTTTTCAATCGTAAATAAGGCACCAGCTCAGTTATAACTCACGTATAATATGCTGAAATTTCAATGAACAATCTTAAAATAAATTTCCAAATATAAACTGATTTCTTTCCTTTTATTTAAATTCTCCTTTATATATATATATATATATATATATATATATATATATATATATATATATATATTACCGGTTTTGTATGACTATTAAAAGATTATCATTAATGTTAGTCTGCTTGGTAAACCTAGACTAAATATCTGATGAAACAGTTGCCCAGTAATCCACGGTTAACGTCCCCAGACAGCTCACAGTTATAAACCGCTTTTATTGACCATCAGTACGCTATCAGCATACCAAATTAAAGTTACAATATTACAGAGTACCAGGCGGGTCCATTTGAAAGCATTCGCACTATTTCATTGCTTACACTAGACGCAGACAATTCCATCTTGGGGGTTCATGGTGGCGAGGTGAAGGGCATCTGGTCACCGTTCGACAGTAAATTGCAAAATCTATAGTCTCAAGGCCGACGCCGCGTTGCAGTGGGACAACGGTCCAAATGAAATGATAATGATGGCTTTATCCAGTTGTGTTGTAGAAAGAAACAAACGTGATAGTAAAAAGAAAAGAAAAAGTCAGAAACAAAAAAACAAAAAAATAAAAAAAGTACTGAACATGCCTCTATATTAGCCAGTCCTAAGATTGATTAAATGTGAAAGGGAATGTTCTTATTGGAAAAGGTTGAGCAGAGGCTCCGCCACTATTACAGCTTTCATTGACAGTCGGTGTAGCCACGGGTAAAATATTTGTGCTCGGAAACACCATGTTGACGTAACAGGTCGCAAAGCCCAGGGTCGGGAAGCCCACGACACTAAATGCTTTCCTAACAGTCGCGCGTCGCGGCATCTATGAAGCCGAACACAGCTTGGAAATAAATGTGTTGGTTAATAAATTACACGAGATAGTTATTCCAGGCTTTATTACCGAAAATCTTAACTATTTTCTTCAAAATCATGTTTATACATTAGACTTTCTGCCAAAACCTTACACTCACCGCAGTGGGTATATATAGCAGTCACTCATACGGATCTGTGTTGAGTCCCTTTTTGTTTATAGTAAATACAGGATATCTCGTAATGACATTAATAAGGTTTCTAAAAGTACTGATGTGTGCCAGTTATATGTGCTTGTATACTGAGACCGAGGAGGCACCTACATCTTGAATGCTTAGCAAGCGACGTAGGACGGTTCCTCGTCATAGTAAGTGCAGAATCTCACGTGTGGGGGTTTCGGTTTTATTTACGCTTTACCATGGCATTATACAATCGTTGTCTAGTTATCGATGCATATTACGTATATCGTAGTGCCTTGAACTATTTACTAAGCGTTACAGAGAATTCACACACCGTGCGTAAGATCTTGCCATAATATCGATCTTTACCGATGAGATACATGATCATGCTCCGGTCGGAGGTTCGAGTCCTCCCTCGAGCATGGCTGTGTATGTTGATCTTACTATAAGTTAGTTTAAGTAGTGTGTAGGTGTAGGGACCGATGACCTCAGTAGTTTGGTCCCTTAAAAATTCACAGAAATTTGAACATTTGAACACGATCATGCTCGCAGCAAATCAATCTGAAAACCTAGGTTTACCTAGGATTGTGAAGCTATTGTCGTACTACCAGATCTCTTCCATCAGCGTGCAGGACAGTCTACACCAAAAACCTCAGCTGTTAATACGACTCACCTCGTCCCGTCCTCGTGGACAACGACGCTCATAATTCTTTCATGTCGTGCGACTTGTATTGCGGAGGTACGCAAGCTAGGAAAATGTGCAAACTCCTGGCGGAAACCAGCATTTGTATTGGGGAAGTGTAAGCGACGAACAAGGCCTCATTATGCGTCTAAACTGCCCCCGAAGTCGTTTTTATAGTGACTGATTCTAGAAGAACTGTAGATCTACTAGAAGACAAGGAATGGAACTCAAAATGTAAGCGAAATTTCTCTACGGTATAGACGTTCACAATTACTTTGAATCAAAGGACACACCGCTATCACATAGCATGAGGTAATAGGCCTAGCGGAAAAGTGGTGAGTGACAGGACGTCAACGTTACTGTACTTTGATACGACTGACGTTGTCTCTGCCTTGAAGTAGCACCCTTTACTGGAATGGAAAGAAATTCGATAGTCGCTACAATGGCAATGAAACAACTCTATACAATAGTACAGCCTCCCGCATGTAAAAACCATGTATCTCTCGAACTAGATTATGTAAACGTCAAACATATACAATATTTTCCATCAGGTCGGGATCATATGTTACACGTCACATCTGTACAGCTTAAAAAGTATGGTTCAAAAAGTATTGTATGACACTGACGAACTTTCCGGTCTCGACCACTTGATAAGCGGAAAATACTTGATACATTTTTACTCAAAGCTGGAATTTGTCTACCCACATCTCTTACGATAATGCCCTGGTAGGCAGGCACAGCGGGGCACGTCATCCTACCTAGATTTTTGGAACGCGCTGGGTGGATACTAAAAGACAACCGAAACAGGATCCTCGGGACATCTGTAGAGTTTCTATCAAAACCAACGTTTATCTGTCAAGTCTCGGCATTTTCACCTTAACTTCATGTCGCGCTTGTGAATAAATGGTTCAAATGGCTCTGAGCACTATGGGACTTAACACCTCTGGTCATCAGTCCCCTAGAACTTAGAACTACTTAAACTTAACTAAGCTAAGGACATTACACACGTCCATGCCTGAGGCAGAATTAGAACCTGCGACCGTAGCGGTCGCACGGTTCCAGACTGAAGCGCTCAGAACCGCTTGTGGATATATGAAGAACAGTCTTTAAACTATTATAAAACTACAATGTAAACTACGTCGGTCAGTGCAACAACCATTAAATATGTTTTGTTAACACGCAGCGGCCAAATAAATATGTGAATAAAAACAGTGATTCGTTGAGCAGCGACACTCGTGAGTGGTGAGACTCCCTTGTCTCCTGTATCGACAATGGAGCTACAGCCGGGGTAACCGCGGAAACACTAATTTGGTGCTAAGCAGTCGGACAAGATGCTTGTTCTCGTGCTTATCACTGCGCTCGGCAGCGTCGCATTCGCGATTCTGTGCTGGTAAGTCGCCGCCAGCTCTCGCATCCTCGCACACTCGTCACTCTAAACGCTGTAGAACGGAATCGCTGCGTCAGTCGCGCGTTTTGGTCGCAGGCGAAATGTGTGACTGCCACCAATTGCTCTCGCGTCTCGAAGTTCCTTCAAAGTTTCACGCCGAAATACATGTTTCGCAAAACTTTTCGCTAACTTGAGCTCTTAGTATTGCTTATTGTTCGTAAATCTAGCTACTTACACTTTGTCAATCGTAATTAAAATGCATGTTCTTCTCTTTTCTATTTCAGGCTTTCATGCCAGCTCATACTCTCTACTGAAATGTAAGTACCAAGTCTTTCTGAATGATAGAAGATAAGTTCTTTTAGTTATATATGCTACGTATAATGGTTTACGATAGCTCGTCAGTGCTTGCAAAGAAGGGAGATACAGACAAGATCCCCACACACAGTGCTCAGGGTGGACACAGCGCAGAGGCAGAGGGTGGGTGGGGCTGGTCGTCTCACTGGTGACGTGGCTGACGTAGAAGCAGTCCGTAACTGACTCTGACATTGTAGTGTGACACACGGCAATATCTGTCTTCTTGCTGATGATAGCAAATCAAAGCACGACCGATTTCAATCTCCTCAGCAGACGTCATGTAATGATCAATGTGGCGAGCACGATCGTATAGGGTAGCAACATGCAGTCCACGAGATATGCCGGAAATGTCACGATACACATGCAGCTAATCACTTTAGTAGTAGTTAACTACCAGCATGACAGACCGACGTAAATTGTGTTGAAGCGTCGTTTTAACATATGTTCAATGTCGCTTGTGGCACAGTAAGTAGTACATAACAAATTCACACATGCGGTATGTTGTAGTATTCCTGTGTGTCACACCATTTACTTGTAGTCTGCAAACGCTTAGTGTGAGGTCTTCAGAAAATGTATTTTAGAAATAAGTTAACTTGCTGCTGATAATGCTTTTGATAAGTTGGTTTGTTGTACGTACTCATTAAAAGACGTGCCATGACACAGTCACAAATTTTTATAAGTTTGAAAAATCTCTTCACACTAGAATGACACTGTTTAAGGGTAATATATTTTAGAATAATTTTCCACATGATGTCTTCCAAAACAATTCAATTTTGTTTTTAGATGGCGAAAGGAAATGGACTTGCTGGAAGCTGATTTCGAGGAATATGTACTGGACATCGAGGCTGACCTGGCAGAAGAACTGGACCTCTTCGAGGTTATCCCTGACGAGATGGATTATTCAGATACAGATCTATGGTGGACTGACGAACTGATGCCAGAAGAAGATTGGTTAGCCGATGTGAGGGAGATGGTGGAGGACGAAGACGCTTCTCCTGAGGGAGAAGTCGTTGTCATACGGATACATTTCATTGGTGTAAAGGAAATTGTATTTCCAAAACGTAAAGTAATGACTTTCTTTGAGTCTTTACTAGGTCAAGAAATAAATAACGTTTCTTAATTTTTTAAACTGTTTTTATTAGTTCCATGGTCGAATAGGTAGTGTTAAAGACTAGTAATGTACATATTCTGTGTTCAGCTTCCAGAAAATACTAGAAGTCGTTTAGTCATTTTTTCATCTATATGCAATCGCCATGTTCGTCAATGAAAATTGAAGAAAGGGTGTAAAAATTATAAGATGAAGAAAAAAAAGCAAACATTTAATTGAGCAGTTGTTTACTCTGAATTTCAATTTTTTAGCAAAATAATGGAATAATATTTTGGCAGTATTGACTACAAAATGTTGTTCTGTGGTTACATAAAATAAAGGGAGCGAAACGTTGTGTACAGCTTGGACAGAAATCAGACTTGTAAAAGTGAGAGAACACGAAATACAGGCATCGGCTGAAGTGTGAAATGTTTGTAATCTACCCTTGCCCATGTTATTCAACTTACTTATGGATGAAGAAATAAAGGAAACCAAAGATAATTCGGAATGTGATTTAAAGATGGGGACAAGAAAGAAAACCTTTAAAGCTTGCGATAACATTGTCACTCTGTCAGAGACGGCAGTGAACTTTAGGAAGATCATTTGAACGAAATGCATAGTGCCTAGGAAATAGGTTACAAGATGAAGGTAACTAAAAGTGAACATGGGTACTAAGATGTTAAACTGAGACAGTAAAGGTATTAGACTAGGTTACTGTTTTTTTAGAAGTACACTTTAAGACAATAAAATAAATAAACGATGCAGGACGAAGAATTATGCACATGGGAAGGAAATCGATTGAAGTGATGACGAGACAGAAAGCTGATTAAAGGTTCAGAAAAATTCCGAGATTTATTCTAGAGAAAGAGCCTCTGTAAATGGGCAAGACAACAACGCGTTGGTCCAACTCTGGCGCTTATGCAAGCAAGCACTTATTTGTAGGGCACTGATTGAGAGAGCTGTCTTCTTTAGGGATATCGTGCCAAATTCCGTCCAGTTAGCGCGTTAGATCACCATAATATTATATGCCGATACGCATATGAATATGAATTTGCTGCCAATTTTCGTAACTCCTTTGAGATGCGTCTTTTTTTTTTTGTTTTGGCTTAGAGTGTGTATAACTGATGACGGATGAAGAAAAGAAAACACCAGTAGCATACAAGCAACCGCAAGAATTGCATTTAAATGAAAAGTAGCCGGCCGGAGTGGCCGTGCGGTTCTAGGCGCTACAGTCTGGAACCGCGTGACCGCTACGGTCGCAGGTTCGAATCCTGCCTCGGGCATGGATGTGTGTGATGTCCTTAGGTTAGTTAGGTTTAAGTTGTTCTAAGTTCTAGGGGAATCATGACCTGAGATGTTAAGTCCCACAGTGCTCAGAGCCATTTGAAACTTGTCGCAAGGCGCATAATCTTGTTGAAAAGTGGCACAGCCGTCAGAAAACATAATCATCATGAAATCGTGCACGTGGTCTGCAATCAGTTTATGACACTCATAAGCCACGATGGTGCCTTAGACGTGAACGTTAGCCAGGTCTCCATCCTGCAGTATAGGTGTCGAGGAACTGCTCACCTGGAAGACGAAGCATTCTTGTCCTAGCATCGGCGTGGTAAGAAAGGTATCATGATTCATCGGACCATACAACGCTCTGTCACTGCGCCAACTTCCAGTGCCGATGGCCATGTGCCCATTTCAGTCATAGTTGCTGATGTAGTGTTGACTTTGAAACATGCATGGGTCGTCCTGTGGAGGCCCATCTTTTGGAGTGTTCAGACTCACTTGTACTCTGTAGCATAAAATCTGATGTTAATTCCGCCACAGTTCGCCGCCTGTCTTGTTTTACCAGTTGGCATAGTCTACGACGTGAGACAACTGTAGTGAGGGGAGACCACCTAATCCCACGACGTCTGGACATGGTTTCACCTTGTTTCCACCACGTGTTGAAGATACTCACCACAGAGCTTCTCGTACACCCGACAAGTCGTGCAGTTTCCTAAATATTTGTGCTGAGACTCCAAGCCGTCACATATGCCCTCGGCCAGTCGCAGATAGACTGCGCACATTCCCCATTCCACACGTGAACAGCACACTCACCAATGCTACATGCAACGTGCGTGTGTCTGACTAGCAGTCATTCCGGCCAGGTGACGCTGCTATGGCCTTTACGGGTTTATATCGATTGCAAGTCACTATGTTCAGGCTGATCAGAGTTTCTTACACACAATGTTAACACTGAGGTCCTCAATGCGGAACAGCAGCCTGTAGCCTACGTCGACCATAAGCCATTTCATGAGTGATCTCCCTCCAGCAGCAGCAGGCGTGCCGGAGTTGCGGTCTTTGGAAATTGAATGTCGCCGACCTCAGAGATAATCCTTGTTTGGAAATCTTGCAAACGACACCTTTGGGCGTATCCCGCGACCATACATTAGCGGATGGTTCGTGCCAAACTGGTGCTATGCTCTGAAATGATGACATATGGACGTGAGCAGGCAGTGTGGCGACGTCATACGATGGATACAACGAGCTAAGGCCGAAATTAAACCTATCATGCCACCTCGAAGGTGCATTGCTCCAGAACACCAAATAGTGTATCATATCATCAACAAAAGCAAAAGACGATGAAGAGCCCTGATACATGAACTGAAAGATGGCACACACCTAACGTCGCAACAAGAAATAGGCAATGACTTTGAAGTAAAGTGCAATCAATTTGATGCTGCAGTGGATATCGACATGGCGGCCATTACCAAAGTTACACATTCGACTTCCAGCACCGTTGAAGCTGAGATGGAAGCACTGCTGATGAAGTAGATTACTGAGGATGAAGTGAGGGAGGCCATTGATAGGGGAGCAGTGAATAAATCAGTGGGACCTCTTTGAAATTTTATAGGAGCACCAGCTATGCGACGGCATCCCGAGTGACTGGTGTCTGTCATGAATTAATAACAACATCCAGAAGGCGCTTGCTGACTATCACGATATGATCGCCCTAGCAAAGACGTGCCGCCGCCATGCAGCACTATTGTCGGTAAGTTTTGATCAAGCTTTCAATGGAGTGAATCTAAGTCTTGATGCACAAGCGGTTTCCATGGCCATTTATCTCTATCATGACGTCGTTACTCAACCATGATTTCTCCATAGTGCATTTCAATGGGTGTACGACGAAATCCCTCATTGTATTGAGATATGACAGACAATGGTTTCCCCTGTCTATGATGGAATATGTGACAGCTCTTGATCTGTTACTCTGTGGCTGTCGTCACTGATCGACGGGACTGAATTTGTGATGATGTACATTTAAGTGTAAAGCATATACTGATTGCCTGGTGCTGGCAGTGCGGACTGATGACGACATGCATGTGGCTTTAGATTGGATCCACAAATATGGAACGGCCACTAGCAGCCATGTAAATGTGGACAAGTTGGCTGTTGATGTGTATCGGTGTCAGGCTATTGGAAGAATATGTAGCACATTTATGGCCCTTTGGTATTTTGGAATGCCTAGGAATTATTGTTACCAATGGCATACGTCGGACAGCAGTTACAACTGTATCAGACTGCTACAAGCAGTCTATACAGGTGTCAACAGGAACCTGACATGGGCCTTAGACATCCACCAGCAGGCCACATATGTAAACACCTACCCAGACTTACAGATTCTGCACTTTGCCCAACTATTCTCGACGTTGGCGGTAGTAGCGCAATTCTTATGGACATCATTTGGTTCCTTCATGAGTGCAGGTCTACTTTTTAAAACAGATACAAATCCCAGGTCCCTGTGTTGGTATGAGCTGACCAGGTCTTGTACATGTTCACCAAAGAGTGGTGGAGCTATGCATCAGCACAATGTTAAAACTGTGGAGATGACATGAGACTTCATTGACTAGAAATTTAATTGAAGAATTACCAACAGTGGCTGTCCAGCACATTTAACAGTCACTTCACCCTGTACACATTCTTTTTAATATCAAACATAGCTGTATTCAGATAGCTCTGCCAGGAACCAGAACAGACGCCTACCAGATACTAGCTACAGGACAGCCTAGCAAACCCATTCTGAGGAGGTATCCACAAATAAATCATTTTCAGCTAGGTGTCCGGATACTTTTGATCACATAGTGTATTAAAATTATCTTATACGCAATCCTAAGATCATCCTACAAGTTGTCTATTGAGGAAGATATACTAGCTTAGATGGCGTTGATTACAACGCCTTTCATGGGCCCTAAAATTCAAATACATAAGTGCTTTATTTTTTCCTGCATGTTTAAGTCTTGTGAAAGACAAGGTTTAATAGATCATTCTGCAGTGACAGGATGTAATACCTCGAACCTATACTTGAAAGAAAGACAGTAATTATTTATGATGGTGTATAAATGTAATCACGGTATGGCTGTAGATTTAACTTGGAGGCCGGTTACACAAAGATACAAAGCTACTTACAACAAATATAACGCTGTAATTCAGAATTACTCCGCCGGATGGTTGAAACCATCTAACCTGCCCATGTTACTTCCTACAGAATTAAGTCTGTGAAACTACATTTCTTATGCCCTCACAGCTATGGCTGGTGGAAACATCGCCCTTCCAGATCTTTTACGATTCCACTGCATAACGCACATGGCAAATATGGTATTACCTACGATTGGTCTCCGAATCAATAGTTATCTATCACGTACATAAGTTGTTTAGGAATTGCGTAGCGTGTTATGACAAAATACGATATTTGACTAACAGTCTGAGACACTTACCATTTTGGTTTAATGGATGCGGGTGTAATTATCTCAAGACTACTTCTACTTCCAAATTAGACACATATTCACTATGTTTTATTAAATGCTTATCCGAACTCTGGGCTGCTTATTACTTATAATAGGATCATGCGAATTCGGTATCTCTCTTCTCAAGACTCGCCCACGGTAAGGCCCCAAGTGCCACTAACAAAAAGCAGAGCTACAGAGAGGAGAGCATCTAACTGTACAAGTTCTATTTTCCCTTACGATATATTGACTGTCTGTTACTGTCCTCAGTACTGTTTTTCATGAGAAGGAGCTTTGGCGAATTTGAGTTCACATAATATGCAGTGGTGTCTTAGCAGTGACAAATAAATCGGCAACATCCTGCATTGTTCTCGACTGACAAATTCACGACGTCTACGCAACGCATCTGACGTGCCACTACACGGTGCACCACAGTGATGTGACGTCATGACGTGACGTGACGCGTGTGACGTAATGTTTTGTCTCGATGCGAGGGGATGTTGATACCATGTTGACAGTTAACTCGCATCATTGTGTACAATGTGTATAAAACTGCGTATAATACTGAAAAAATTCATAAAATATGGGTGAATGAGATTAGTTACGTATCTGTGTCATTGGGCTTCTCTTAGTTGTTATAAGGATGAAATATTAACCTGTTATAAAATGAATAGATCTCAAATAACATAATTTGTTATTAACAAACAGACGCGGAATACAACCTAATCCTATGCCGTCCGGTTCCAGAGAGTCACAACTATAACAGATGGATTTGGAAAAGTGTGCTTCAGTATCAGCTTTAATTAGATAAGAACATACTGCAATGTGAATGCCTGAGAGCATCATGACGTCGTCGCGATGTCGGGAAGAGAGCAGTGTATTTTGCGTAATTGGACAAAAGAAAATCTGGAAAAGAGTGAAAATAGCTAAAGTTGGTGAACATGTGAGATAACATGGAATAATAAGAGTACTTACATATCTGACTGGGTGTAGTCTCTGGTGGTTCCATGTAACACTAAACTGTTGTTAACAAATAGTACCAAATTGATGTAGCATGATGAAATTTGCTATAAACAAGTAGACACAGGCTACAACCTCTCTCCATACGCTAACGAGCTCCAGAATGTGTCCAGTTATAAAACGGGGTCACAGCGGGAAATTGGTGAAAAATACGTAAAATGTGGAATAATGAGACTACTTATATATCTGACTTGATGTGGTCTCTGCAGGTGTCACGTAATACTTTTGTTAACAAGTAGAACTCAGGTGACATAATTTGTTGTTAAGAGATAGCCACATCCTCTTTCTATGCTATCCATCTCCATAATAACGCCTTACACTTAAGTGTCCCAGTTAAAAAAGATTAACGTCTGAAGGGGGTCCTTAACCCTCATGCTTGAAAGTGGCAGGGTGAGGAGAGGTAGATGGTGTAGCTCTCATTTTTATGACATGTGACGACTTAAGAATTACGTCATAATCTTGACTATAACTTGCACAGTTTCCTGGGTGCATCTTGACCAATTCCTGCTCATTCCCTGGGAATAGGGAATAGGGAAACAAGGACGTCCAGTGTATAACCTGGGAGCGGTTGTCCTTGTCTCGAGATAAGGAAGCAGTGTTCACAAAAACAGCAGCAAAAGAATACGACGTAGTATACTGTTTCAGGTATATGAATCACATCCTCTGGTTAATAGTTGAACCACAAACAAAAATTGAAGAATTACATAGTGTCATCAACAAGGTACATAAAAATATAAAATCACAATGGAAAGGGAAGGGAATAACCAAATAAACATTCTGTATATATCAATCAATAAGAAAACAATAAGCATATGTTTGAAATTCTTCGTAAACCCACAGCAACTAACGTTGTTATCCCCCAGTACGTGAACCTCTCACAGTCAAAAAAGCAAGCAATACTTCAACAGATGCTCCATCGACTCAATACAGTTTCACACAATAAAGAAAACTACCAAAAAGAACTAACTGGAGATAATAAAGCAGATAGCCCGAAACAATGAGTACAATAGTGATATAGTTACAATAAAATCAAAAGTAAAATATAATCAGAAAGGGCAAAAACATTGATAACATCACAACAGAAAAATACACATTCGCAATTACTCTGTACCTTAACAGCCACACAAAATTATTAGGAAAACATAACTTCACACAAAAAATCAGCAACATTTTCAAAAGACAGGGAATAAACATAGCATACACAACAGACAGTTCTATCAAACAACACACACCAAAACTGACAAAAAACACAGCTATATACCAGAAACCGGGTATATTTTAATTACAGAAAACACTTGTGTTGGCAAATACAAAGGACAAACAGGCAGGACATTTGATGTGAGATACAAAGAACACATGAGAGACTGGAAGTATGGACAAACCACTCCACACTTTCAGAACAACTAAGACAACACAATCACAAACCAACCACTAGAGAAGAAGACATGTAAATATTTAGAATCAACAATAAAAGACATCTCATTACCCTGCAAGAAAATTACCACATGCAGAGAACCGAAACAGAAAACAAAACTCCGTTGAACGATCAAGTAGACACACCAAACAACTTACTGTTTATGCTAATAAGTAAAATAATAGAGGAACGCTACAACAGAGGACTATTATCATGACAATGAAGTCTCCCAACTCCCTTTTCACCCACTGCCTGGACCATGAACGTCTCTGAAAAATATTTAAACCAAAACTCAAATCAAATGGAAAAATATCCTTGCATGTATATTCTCTCTCTCTCTCCCTCTCTCTTTCTCTCCCTAGGTTACTCGACATTTCATTACAAAAAAACTTTGCCAATATGAACGCGTTTTCGAGCTTTTCAAAATGTGGTGGCATTTTGTAGCAGCATTTATTCATAGGACATAATGCCATTGCCGTCTAGCATGTCTCTCTACATTCCTCAAAGGTAGTCGGAGAAGTGGACGACGAGCATGTAAGCCATGCCTTAACAAACGGCGACGGACTGTCATCCCTGGTAGTGTACGATGTGGTACACTGTTCCACCGTTAAGCTAGAGCATATCTGTCCTGCAAAGCCATTTGGATGAGGCGTCAATCTCCTCGGGGGTGTGGTCTGTTCTGGTGCCACCTGACCCGTCTCGTCGTGTTCTACGGTCTTCTGTGAACCCTTCTGCACAGACCAGCTGCACTGCTAAAACACTTCATCCCACACGAGCAGCAATTTCTGGGATGGACGCATGACAGTTTTTCATGCCAACAATGCGCCCTATTTCAAACTCACTGATCTGACTTTACAGTTCGAGCATACATCTGCAACGCGTCCGGCAGCTCGGCCCAAGTCACACTGATCCATTACCTACGGTTTACAGCGACAACGAGAGCTGCAGGGAAATTTTACAGGCAAGTGGTGTCGTGCCGCGATATCGATGCTGGCCTTGAAGCTGCAGCCCGACATGGTCAAATTCTACTCATTTCTGCAGAACATACTGTTGTACGTATCCTGTGAATATCAGCATCCTAACTCGAGTCGTTCACGGTGTTCTGTTTCTTCTGAAAGTGAGTGCGTTTACGTTTCAATCCTGAAACTAGTTTCGGAGTTTTAAAAATAAACTTAATGAACACCGTTGAATAAATACGATACTGAGTTGTACGCTGACTGCCTTTGCTTGTTTTTTTGCTTGTAAATTAGCAAGTCGTCTCACTTTCGGGTTTGATGAAGACGTTTAAGGGAAAATAGTTCGTAAAACTTTTTCAGTAAGTTTCAGAGTCGATTCATGTACACACTTCAATCTCTCCCTTATTCAGAGTCTAGTCTATATGAATGCAGAACTTTACACATCTTATTAACAAAGTAACCACCAGGTTAATGAACCCTGCAGTAAAGAAAAAGCGTAACGTTCTCTCAACTTCAGGCGAATGTTATTGTTTTGAACGCCATATTGCCCTCGCGTGCTGCATGCAAACAGAACGACCACGAAAGTCAAAATGACGTCACGTTTACACGGAGGCTCGTGAACTGTAGGTTACCCTTCCTGACTGGTGGTTTCGACCCTTTTGTAGGTGTCGCAGGTAGTGTGGGACTTGCGACCAAGCATTTTCGTACTATGGGTTTTCCGACCGGAGCCACCTGCTGATTTACACCAGTTGTTCACCCGTCAGTGTGGCAGTGCCCTCTCCGACAGCCTTTGTTCCCGTGCACTTCCATAGGGCTAAGCTATTTGAATTCTCTATATAGGGCCGGTAATGAAAATAATTACGACGAAAGGGGAGGTATGCCTTCTGGAGGTTAGTTACCGTTATCGGGTACACAGAAAATGTGATGCTTATACGAACTGCTTGTGCATGAATTCCGAATGGGATGACTGCCAAGGCCGTTTAAAAATTGCAGACGGCAGAATAATGGGTGAACAGTGACTTTCTTGCGCATCTGACAAAGCAGATTTGCATTTTAAGAAAGGAATGTGTAAGTGCAGGAAAAGAGTCCATGAAGAAAACACAATGCTTGTTTTCCAAATTTTTTAAGGAGGGATTTCAAGATTTTGAAAGACAAAGTTTTAATTTCGATGCATGTAGCCCAAAGTATGACCACAGCAATACTTCATTGTGTAAAGCAAGAACGGATGCTGTTGGGCGACCAAAAACCTTGGCACTAGTTCGCAGATTCAACTGAGCGAAGACGTTTTCAAACTGACTGGATGTAACAGTTTTTTGAAAATTGACGATGGCTCCGTTTCTGACGAAATAATCCCGGTGTTCCATTGCGTAGAAGCGGGGAAAATTCTCTGAGAAACGGGAACTGTTCTTGCGTGAGAGGGGGGAGGGGGGGGGGAGAGTGATCTATATATGTTACACATTGACATCAAAATCACAAAAGAGACAAAGGGATTTCCTGCTTGATCTTTTTTGCTCCCAGAAAAAAGTCAAAAAATATAATCCACACAGCTGTGGTTATTAATAATGGCGAAAACGCCCAGTGGAGAAACGGTAATGAAGTTAACTGACTATATGTCAATCACTACACGGAACATGCTACTATACCAATTAAAATGTTGAATGTTTTTAACCAGCGGGACAGAACCACGAACTGTGTCGAACTTTGTCGTACAGTACGTAAGTAAACTCCCCAACAAATCAAAAACATCTGAACGTATGAAGGAGGAAGCAGTAAATGCTACATTTGAAATTAAAGAACAATTTCATTGCCCAGGCCCTTCAGGAAAAATAAAAGATAGATAGATTTAGACAAAAGGTAAAAAAATATTGCAATAACGAATTGGGTGGCATAAGAGGATGTTGAAATCATTGCTTTATTACAAAAATAATTGAGTGAGAATTTAAAATGGACAAAATAAGATGATAACTTTTATCATTTTATCCAGAAATGTTGACGCACCAGGTTAGCCGAGGGCGGTAATGCGCTGGTTGCTGGACTCGGGTAGGCGCGCTTGCGACCGATCGAATCCAGATTAACGACGAGGGCCAGTGTGCTGGCCAGCCTGGATGTGGTTTTTAGGCGGTTTTCCACATCCCACTAGATGAACACCGGGCTGGTCACCACTGACTGCCTCAGTTACACGACTCGCAGACATTTGAAAGTATTCGCACTATTTCATGGCTTACACTAGATGCAGACAGCTGGGGTACACTGATTCCGTTCTTTGGGGTTCGTGGTTGCGGCAGGAGGGGCATCCGCCCACCCTCTGACACTAACATTGCCAAATCGTCACAAGGCCGACGCCATGTTGATGTTAGACGAAGGGTCAAATGAAATGATGATGATGGTTTTATCGATTAATGCTGTAGAAAGGAACAAAGGTGAAGGTAAAAAGAAAATAAAAAGTTAGAAACAAAAAAAAATACTGAGCATGCCTTTCTATTAGCCAGTCCTAAGCATGGATAAAATGTGAAAGGGACTGTTCTTATTGAAAAACGGTCAGCGGAGGATCGACCACTATTACAGCTTTCATTGACGGTCGGTACCGCCACGGCTAAAATATTTGTCTCCGGAAACACCACGTTGACGTGGCAGGTCAGGAAGTCCACGACACTGAATACTTTCCTAACAGTCCCAGGTCTCAGCAACTCAGAAGCCGAAGACAACATGGGAATAAATGTGTTGGTTAACAAATTACACGCGGAAGTTATTACAGGCTTTATTACCAAAAAGCTTAACTATTTTCTTCAAAATCATGTTTATACATCAGAATTTCTGACAAAACCTTACACTCATCGCAGTTGGTATACTGCAGCCTCTCACACGGATCTGTGTTGAATCCCCTTTTGTATACGGTGAATACAGGATATATGGTAACGAAATTAAGCTTGTTTCTGAAAGTACAAATGCGTGCCGGTTATATATGCCTGTATACTTACTCAATTAATATGGGGAAGACACTTCTGTGACTGTATCGTGGATTAAACAGTCTTTTTGTCTGAAGTACAAGACCGTTCGTAGTCAAGCTGTCATTAACTGTGCAGTTCCAGTCTTCACAAGGAACTGCTGCACTGTGACAACACCAACGGGTCAGCCAGGCCCTTTCACAGTTTCGCCTGTTTGTTGACTGAGAACCGACGAGGCGCATACATCTTGAATGCTTAGCAACCGACGTTGTACGGTTACTCGTCATAGTAAGTACAGCATCACAAGTGAGGAGGTTTTGGTTTTATTCAAGCTTTACCGTGGCATTATACAATCGTTGTCCAGTTATCGATGCATATTACGTATATGGTAGTGCCTTGAACTATTTATTAATCGAGACAGAGAACTCACACACCATGCTGAAAGATCTTGCCATAAAATCGATGTTTACCGATGAGAACCATGAACATGCATTCAGTAAATGAAACTGTAAACCTAGGTTTAGCTACGATTGTGAAGCGATTGTCGTACAACCAGGTCTTTTCTATCAGCGTGGAGGACAGTCTACACCAAAAACCTCAGCTGTTAATACGACTCACCTCGGGCCGTCCACTAGGACAGCAACGCTCACAATTATTTCATGTCGTGCGACTTGTATTGCGGAGTTACGCAAGCTAGGAAAATGTACGAACTCCTGGCGGAAACCAGCATTTGTATTGGGGAAGTGTAAGTGACGAAGAAGGCCACATTATGCGTCTAAACTGCCGCCGACGTCGTCTTTATAGTGACTGATTCTAGAGGTACTGCAGGTTTACTAGAAGATAAGGAATGGTCCACAAAGTATACGCGAAATTTTTCTACAATATAGACGTCCACAATTACTTTGCATCAAAGGACACGCCGATATCACACAGCATGAGAAAATAAGAAAAGTGGAAAAGTGGAGTGTTACATTACGTCACCGTTATTGTACTTTAATACCACTGACGATGTCTCTGCCTTGAAGTAGCACCCTTTACTGGAATGGAAAGAAATTCGATAGTCACTGCAATGGCAAAGAAACAACTCTATAGAATAGTACAGCTTCCTGCATATAGAAGAGCCTCATGCATCTAGAAACCATGTATCTCTCAAGGCAGACGATTCAAACTTCAAACATCTAAAATACTTTCCATCAGTTGGGAACACATGTAACGCGACACAGCTGTACAACTTAAAAAATATGGAATTTTCGTATTGTGTGTCACAGACGAACTTCCCGGCCTCGACCACTTGATAAGCGGAAAATGCTTGGTACATTTTTAGACACTGCAGGAATTTGCATACCCACGTCTATTACGAAAATGCTCTGGTAGGCAGGCACAGCGGATCACGTCATCGTATCGACATTTTTGGAACGCACTGGGTGGATGCCAAAAGACAACCGGAAGAGTAACCTCGGAACATCTGCGTAGTTTCTACGAAAACCAACGTTTTTAAATCAAGTCTCGGTGTTTTCATCTTAACTTTATGCCGCGCTTACGGATATATGGAGAACAATCTTTAAACTATTATAAAACTGCAATGTGTAATATGTTGATTGGTGCAGCAATCATTAAATATGTTTGTTAAATATGTGAATAAAATCAGTGATTCACTGAGCAGTTATTTCACGCGGCATTCGTGATTGGTGAGACTCCCTTGTCTCCTGTATCGACAATGGAGCTACAGCCGGGGTAACCGCGGAAACACTAATTTGGTGCTAAGCAGTCAGACAAGATGCTTGTTCTCGTGCTTATCACTGCGCTCGACGACGTCGCATTCGCGATTCTGTGCTGGTAAGTCGCTGCCAGCTCTCGCATCCTCGCACACTCGTCACTCTAAACGCTGTAGGCCGGAATCGCTGCGTCAGTCGCGCGTTTTGGTCGCAGGCGAAATGTGTGACTGGCGAGGCATACAGGCACCAATTGCTCTCGCGTCTCGAAGTTCTTACAAAGTTTCACACCGAAAAACATGTTTCGGAAAACCTTTCGATCCCTTGAGCTCTTAGTATTGCTTATTGTTAGTAAATCTAACTACTTACACTTCGTCAATCGTAATTAAAATCGATGTTCTTCTCTTTTCTGTTTCAGGCTCTTATGGCAGCTGATACTCTGTGCTGAAATGTAAGTACCAAGTCTTTCTGAATAATAGCAGATAAGTTCTTTTAGTTATATATGTTACGTATAATGGTTCACGATAGGTCGTCAGTGCTTGCAAAGAGGGGAGATACAGATAAGATCGCCAACCACAGTGCTCAGGGTGGACACAGCGCAGAGGCAGAGGGTGGGTGGGGCTGGTCGTCTCACTGGTGACGTGACTGACGTAGAAGCAGTCCGAAACTGACTCTGACATTGTGGTGTGACACACGGCAATATCTGTCTTCTTGCTGATGATAGCACATTAAAACACGACCGATTTCAATCTCCTCAGCAGACGTCATGTAATGATCAATGTGGGGAGCACGATTGAATAGGGTAGCAACATGCAGTCCACGAGATATGCCGGAAATGTCACGATACACATGCAGCTAATCACTTTAGTAGTAGTTAACTACCAGCATGACAGACCGACGTAAATTGTGTTGAAGCATCGTTTTAACATATGTTCAATGTCGCTTGTGGCACAGTTAGTTGTACATAACAATTTCACACATGTGGTATGTTGTAGTATTCCTGTGTGTCGCACCATTTACTTGTAGTCTGCAAACGCTTAGTGTGAGGTCATCAGATAATGTACGAGTATTTTAGAAATAAGTTAACTTGCTGCTGATAATGCTTTTGATAAGTTGGTTTGTTATACGTACTCATTAAAAGACGTGCCATGACACAGTCACAAATTTTTATAAGTTTGAAAAATCTCTTGACACTAGAATGACACTGTTTAAGGGTAATATATTTTAGAATAGTTTTCCACATGATGTCTTCCAAAACAATTCAATTTTGTTTTTAGATGGCGATCGGAAATGGACTTGCTGGAAGCTGATTTCGAGGAATATGTACTGGACATCGAGGCTGACCTGGCAGAAGAACTGGACCTTTTCGAGGTTATGCCTGACGAGATGGATTATTCAGATACAGACCTATGGTGGATTGACGAACTGATGCCAGAAGAAGATTGGTTAGCCGATGTGAGGGAGATGGTGGAGGACGAAGACGCTTCTCCTGAGGGAGAAGTCGTTGTCATACGGATACATTTAATTGGTGTAAAGGAATTTGTATTTCCAAAACGTAAAGTAATGGCTTTCTTTGAGTCATTACTAGGTCAAGAAATAAATAACGTTTGTTAATTTTTGAAACTGTTTTTATTAGTTCCGTGGTCGAATAGTTAGTGTTAAAGACTAGTAATGTTCATATTCTGTGTTCAGCTTCCAGAAAATACTAAAAGTCGTTTGGTCATTTTTTCATCTCTATGTAGTCGCCATGTTCTTCAACAGAAATTGAAAAAAGGGTGTAAAAATTATATCATGAAGATAAAGAAGAGCAAACATTTCATTGAGAAGTTGTTTACTCTTAATTTCAATTTTTTAGCAAAATAATGGAATAATATTTTGGCAGTATTGACTACAAAATGTTGTTCTGAGGTTACATAAAATAAAGGGAGCGAAACGTTGTGTACAGCTGGGACAGAAATCAGACTTGGAAAAGTGAGAGAACACGAAATACAGGCATCGGCTGAAAGAAGTGTGACATGTTTGTAATCTACCCCTGCCCATGTTATTCAGCCTACTTATGGAGGAAGAAATAAAGCAAAGCAAAGATGATTTGGAATGTGAATTAAAGATGGGGACAAGAAAGAAAACCTCTAAGGCTTGCGATAACATTGTCACTCTGTTAGAGACGGCAGTGAACTTTAGGAAGATCACTTGAACGAAATGCATAGTGCCTAGGATATAGGTTACAACATGAGGGTAACTAAAAGTGAACATGGGTACTAAGATGTTAAACGGAGACACTAAATGTATTAGACTAGGTTACTGTTTTCTCAGAAATACACTTTAGGACAATAAAATAAAGAAACGATGCACGGCGAAGAATTATGTAAATGGGAAGGAATTCGACAGACGTGATGACGAGACAGAACGCTGATTACAGGTTCAGAAAAATTGCGAGAATTATTCTAGAGAAAGAGTTTCACTAATTGGGCTAGACAATAACGCGTTGGCCCACTTCTGGCACTTATGCAAGCAAGCACTTATTTGTATGGCATTGATTGAGAGAGCAGCCTTCCTGAGGGATATCGTGCCATATTCCGTCCAGTTAGCGCGTTAGATCGCCATAATACAGAGCTGATGGGAGGGCCCTGCCCATAATGCTCCAAACGTTCTCAGTAGGGGAGAGATCCAGCGACACTACTCGCCATCATAGTTTTTGGCAAGCAGCACGAAGGCATAGAATAGAAACTGTCGCCGAGTGCGGGCAGGCATTATTTTGCTGAAATGTAAGCCCAGGCTCTACATAACAGAGGGAACCGAGACCTTACCGCCAGAACACCACCATAACGGCTGTAGAATGACCTGAAGCGCTCTACAACGCACAGCTGCCGTCAGTCCATTACCAATCTATGATACTAGAAAAGACGACACAGAGTGATGGGGCTGGCAATACCGAGCCTACGGCAAACTTGTCCCAAGCAGACTGCGCTGACTGTGAAGGTTGTCCGCTGAAGGTAGCAACAGGCGACAAGGCAGAGGTGGCGCCCCTTTAAGTTAGGACTATAATTAACACCGGCAGGCACCTCAGAGCCACACAATGTGCTAATAGAAATTCCGATGACGTAAGCTTCCATGTGCGATAGATATAAGACATAGGAAAGAAGACAAGCATATTTGCTTGCCTCTCTTAGTATCAACGCCATACAGTCGCAGAACAGGATGTCTTTACTTAAACTTGTGCTATAAACGGCGAACATAGACATCGTCCTCCTACAAGAAGTGTACATCAGCGAATTTCCCATCATGTGCAGGTACAAAGCGTAAGTATTGGCATTACATTCTTACGGAAGACGTCACGGCAGGTGATAGCTTGTACCCTCCACCTTGGGGGGAGTAGGGGGGGGGGGCAGATTAGCAGTGACTGTGCTTGATGTACGGCTCATTATATGTATGTATTGTCGACTACCGACAGAACACAAGACCGTTCCCGCTTCTTCACAGAGAAAATTGCCACGCTGCTACAATGATGGCACCACTATTTTTTCCGCGGCGGCGATTTTAATTGTGTACCTTTACTGCAAGATCGGTTTTCTCGATGCACCCTGTGCCCAGAACTACGAATGTTGGCATAGAATATGTATTTTTTTGACATGTGTTAGCGTGCCTATGACCCCCATCCCGGATACACCCATGTAACAAGTCATTCCGATAGTCGTCTCGATGGAGTGTACACTGGTCAGCCACATCACTATGAATACCTACCTAATAACCTGTATGTCTACCTTTGACACGGATAACCACAGCGATGTGTCGTGGTGTGGAAGCAGTGAGACTTTGGTACGTCTCTGGAGGGAGTTGGCACCACATCTGCGTACACAAGTCAATTAATTCTTGTAAATTCCGCGGAGGGGGGCGGTGAGCTCTGACACCATTGCTCAATCACATTCTGGATGTGTTCGATCGACTTCAGATATGGGGAGTTTGGAGGCTAACACATCAATTGGAACTCTTCACTGTGTTCCTCAAACCACTCTATCACTCTCCTGGCCTTGTCTACTCGCGCTTTATCTTGTTGAAAAATGCCACAGCTGTTAAAAGACATGATCGTCAGTAGGGGGACAAGGCCGGAATCAGCACGTTTTTTTAGTGCAGGTGCCTACATCAGTTGCAGGTATGCACTCAGGGACAAACCTATTGTTCTCCTTTGATTGACAGGTCATTACCCTCTTGTACCCCGCCCCCTCCCCCTCTCCCCCACCCCTGCAGTAGACGAGAGTTAGCGTTCGAGTGTGGATCCGCCTCGCTTTATATCTGGAGCGATGTTGGGTTGTAAATCCACAATATGCCACGACCAGAACATGGTATGAAGGTGGATCTGCCACACACAATGTACGGAGCGATGTTGGGATGCAGATACACAATACATCACATCCGAGTTAACGTTTGAGAGTGGATCTTCTGATCACTATACATACAGATCGATATTAAGAGGCGGATCCACCAAACTTCGCATCTGGGATGGTACTCACAGGTGGACCAACCATGCATTACGTCCGAAGATGTGTTCTGTGTTCAAAGTTGGGTCCACCAGTTGGTGGACTGGCTCCTGGGACCCATCCGTGACACATGCACATCCACAAACATACAGGAAACAGAGCAAATGCACCGCAAATGTGGAACATGTGGGGTGGAGGCGACTGGATGCAATGGAGTACAGTGCTATACTATGCTTCCCGAACAGAAAAACAGTGCATTTGCGCTAGGTGTTGGCAGCTGTACTACATTTACAAGCAATTTTAGAATACGGAACGAGAGGTGATGTCATGATTGCATGCATAGAACAGATATAAAATCGATAGAATTGCGACAAATGACGGGAAACACGTATAAATTGAGGGAATATACACCGAAATGGGGGGAAATTGAGGAAATACATACATGTCTTCTGGTTGGCGCAGAACAATTTGTGCATGGGAACAAATATGTGACAGCAAGAGGAATCCAAGAAAACATTGACATGAAAGCGCAGGAAACAAGGGAAACAGTCACTTTTTTCCATTTAGGCAGCATTCTACTGTATGTCAATTGAGGTAACAGTGGTACACGCGAGTTGACTACTGTATTTGACGCTATTCAGGAAAACAGAGAACCATCTGCCTCTAAACTTACATGCATCTGCTTTAGAGGATAGCAGTGGATTTAATTGTAGAATGATGATGCATTTTAGAGAGGGAGATGTTACTGCAGGTCGCTTGACCATTTTTTTCCGCTGTTCTGTCAGGATGCATCATTCGCGTGACACAGCCTGCGTTCGACTCATATACAACCACGTGCTCTGTATGTTGTAACTTAGAGCACTATCTACTTGCGATCGTTAACAGCAAACCTCTCGGTCTTCAGAGGACTTCCATCTCATGTGTGATAAAACGTGACCATCCTGTTTCGACACATTCCTCTAAACGAACGAATATTTGTACGATGTACTCCATTCCCCTGTCGCATCTTGGGTATAAAATCGAGGCTTCAGTTTCATAACTAAGATGATTCTAAGTTAGCAATGGGTGTGTGACAATGGGTGTGAGATACTGCAATCCCTGTGTATGCATCTGCTTGACATGTATGCTGTTCACAGAGTTAGTGGCGGCATGACGTGTAATTTCACATGTCGGACGCCGCTGCTATGCATTTATCTGTTCCTTGTAAGAGGTATTCTCCATTACTAACGAATGTTTTATGTAGGACTGATGCGGACATAGTATAATTTCTGAACCGTGATCGGACACATCTCTGGAAAGCTATATTGTGCATGTATCACACAGAATCGATATTTTAAGGAAGTATTTTTTTTACATTTTACAGTTTGTTACCATAGTTTATCGTAGAGAAACCTGCAAGAAGGATGTATGTCATGTGATGGAAAGATATTTCTTACATTGGAACATTAACAGCGCTGCATTCCACATGACTAATAGGTCAGAGACTGAATCAATCTAACATTATAGCCTGTTTTAAGTGCACAACCATGTAGCCTTTGTAGTGCGTGTGTTTATGTTCTCTCTTACCAATACAATCTTGATACTGAACCCAGGCACTAGAACAGTACTTTAAAATTGGTAGTGCAGTTGGTTTACGTACAGTGCTTTGAACTCCATCCGTCTGGAGCTCCATCATGCATAAAAACCACCCATTTCTTCTTATTCTTAATCATCTGCTATTACATCACAACACTTTAAATTCTACTACTATACACCGATAAGGGGTGCTAGCCTCCTCGACATGTGCGCATCTAGAGAAATCTTGTGCACTTGGATGGGCGGGGACTCGGCAAGGTCCATTCTTTCACGAGACATGGAATGTAGAGCTCTACTACTGCACAGCTGCTGATTAAATTGGTAATGGTGCCGCAGGGCAGGTTGTTCAGAGACAGTACGAAGGGGTTTTTCAGCCTCTAATTTTATCTTAAGACTGCGAGATAGGTTTAAATTATGCACTATGATTGAGGTACTAGAAATATGTAGAGCGCTGTCTGATATACTTTGATAATGTATACGTTTGAGAATTAACAATGACTGGACGTACTGCACAGTCATCTATCTACATTCGCAATGATACTCGTTAAGTAGAGAATGTCAGTTTAGCGATGATACTGAAATTGGGAAACATGATGTTGCATCACTGTTCGGTGTTGATATTACTGTAAAATTACTAAAATTGTTCACATTATCAACTGTGATGCTTATTATTACAGTACATAGACGGTGTGTTTTCCATCCCATCCACCCACTGGTAAGCTGTTGGTTACCACATAATGATTGACTTACATCGTTTGTTGAGATGGAGAAACAGTTTTTGTGGAGAGGCAACGCCTTCTGGGGATGGCTAGCACCGAAACAGTGATCGTGTACGTGACTGAAATATGAGGAATCAGTCGAAACGGAATGCAGAGCCATCAGCTATTCCGTCACTGTGACAGGTGTGTGTGAATGTAGAGGCTGTTCAAATAGCTCTGAGCACTATGGGACTTCTGAGGTCATCAGTGCCCTAGAACTTAGAACTACTTAAACCTAACTAACCCAAGGAAATCACACACATCCATGCCCGAGGCAGGATTCGAACCTGCGACTGTAGCGGTCGCGTGGTTCCAGACTGTAGCGCCTAGAACCGCTCGGCCACTACGGCCGGCGTAGAGGATGTCAAGTCACCTTCAGACTGCAGTTTGGAAACGTTCCACAACGCCGCAAAACTCTTCCAGTTTCCTTATGTTGTAACTGTCTTTTATTTAAAATCATCCAGTGTGTGTGGCGTGCAGCAACAGTAACAACATTATTCACACCATGCGCCGTCTAGTTTTCTGCGAGAGGCGATGGATCAGAAAGTGTTAATGTCAGTTATGAACCGGACACAGACCTCGATGTCGTGGCAGAAAAACAAAATGTATGACAGTGTACAAAGCATGTTAGAGTAGAAAAAAAAGCAATGTTTCAAACAATGACACAGGGTCACAGGGAGCGTCTCTTGCGACTTACAGTATTGTCTGTGGGATACGGTCATCCTTCTACAGTACAGGTGATGAAACGTTAAACTGGTCTGTGCAGTGGATAAATACCTGTATATTTAATAAGACCGCCACATGTGCTCGGTGCTGAGATGCATACAATATTTGTTTTCTATATATGGGAGGAAAGACATGCGGTAAAAATCTTATCGAGTTCTCTATCATATGAAGTTAGTAGAGCTTTCACAGTTCATAATTTTCTCTGTTGGATTGTACAGAATAATGATAATAGCATGTTGGAGTGATAGACGTGAATGGGCCCTGTGAGATGCGAATCTGTAGTACCTGTATGTTTTTTTGGAGAAGCAGCACAATTCAATAGCAAAACCCTCGTCCCTTTCCCAGTTTCCATACTGTCTTTTATACTACCTCTTGTTGCAGGATGTGGCTTAGCTTGGCGCTGATCTTACACATCGTGCACAATTGGAGGAGCTACGACAACACGTTCGTTCTCATTTCCATCGAATGGTCAAAACACAGTCCTGTCGCACTTACTCAGCTTATCCTGTTTCTACACGGGTCACAGAAGGAGGAAGATATAGCTTTCTCCGACTTCTGCTCAGGTCCGAATGGAAGGATCACATGTGCAAAGCTGCAGGGATGGTAGTGCAGAGTCTGAGGGGCAGTTGCAAGATGCATAGGGACTACCTAAAACCACGTTGGATTTTTACTGTAGCAGGCAGCTTCGAGAAAGGTGACTCGTTTCGATATATGAGAGTGCCAGAAATATGATTCACTAGTGGCTTCTCCATAGGATCCAAGGCAGGTATTTGGTTGAATAGAAAGAATTTCTTCCAAATTCCAGACAGCATTTCTACCGGATAGCGTAACAGTAGAGATCTGAAAAGTCTGTGTAAATTTCTTATGACCTCAATCAGCACACCATCTTCTGTTTGTGAGCCTTCTCAGTCAACCTTCGCTTATAACTCTGTGGATACATCGCAGAACCTCTGACATGGCATCGAGACAGAATGCATAACAAATACTGGAGAAATATCTAGCGGCGGCATGAGGGAGTTGCAAATACCGGTTTCATACAACGTTTCTTAGCCGGATCACTTTCTAAATTCGGTGATTTTATCACGAGGCTGCATCATGAGAGACGTGTAACCGCACTGTTGGTCTGATAACATACACTCCGGCGAACACCGTCTATATTCAGTGTCGCGGTATTTGTCTGCAAAGCCCACTTCATTTGGAGGTAATGGAATACCTCGATTTATAAACCCAGTATAGCTTTTAACATGGATACTGGTACGCACCTGTAGAACTAAGACCACATGTGACAGTAACATACAGTAGTTGTTGAGATCGTGTTTTTTTAACATCTGGTGGTTTGTAAAAGGATTGCGTTTCTCTTTCTAAGACACAGTGGTACAACTCGCAAGAAAAACTTATCAGACATGTCCACCCAGCGCTGATTTTTGGTAATTACTGTTACGTATCGCCAGCAATCAGTTATTGGCCAAGTATTATCCTCAGTAGTAAGGGATGTGTGATAGGTTCGCCTTGAGCTCCAGCTTATAAGATATGTGTGTGTGTTACGACAGGTGCGAAGGAAATGACTATGTCCAGTCCTAAGGAAGGTACTGATTGACGTGGAATACTGTATAGCAAAGGGGAAAGCATGTCGAGTCATAAGAATGGTACAGATATTTCTATTTCCAGAGCCACAGCTGCCAGCAGGGTGTATTTCTGATACTTCGCTCATTGTCGAATGTCGTTCAGTTGGGACCGCTATCGAAATATTTAATTGTAAGTACAGTGATAAAATATATATGTGGCCAGTTTCCTGGGATAATTCTGTCTGGGGATGCGTGGCGCAAAGTACCAGTGGCCAGTGGCGGGAATGATTCATTTTTCCTGCCAACGGTAGGAGCTGTCTGAATGGAGAGGCCTGTTGGGATGTAGGAAAGTAGCTGACTTAACCTCGTCGTTCTCCAGACGGCCGAATAGCGAACTAATACTTAGTATGTGTTGGACAGCTTTCGTGATCGCGTCGAAATTTGAGAATATTCAATATGGACGTGTGTTTGCAGTGCACCATTATTCCCTCCCATGTAAATTGTCCGGCTGACTGCTTCTGCACATTTCCCGCCTTTATTTAGTTGATGGAACATCGATTATGGTGTGTGCATCTAGCAGGTGAAAGACAGATGGAAGACACCTTAGCTGACTTTGTAAATTATGGGAGTGATCTGGAATCATCTACATCGGTATTCGTGAGTGGAAATATGAGTTTCGTCTATTTTTTTGCAGTTTTCACGTAAAGGTCTTCGCAGACGGGATATGTTTCGAGTTACTCAGTGGTTTACAGCACGCTCGACATCGCTAAAGTTTCGGGTTTCTAGAGAAATAATTTACTGTCCGTATCTTTGGAATTGTACTGTGCGAGCGATACTGCTATGCAAGCTTGATATCGAGAAGTATCGCATAAATGGTATAATATTCTGGCAAACCATGTGAAAATACATGTGTTGTTGTAATCCCAGAGTCTGGAGATGGGTGTAGAAAGCAAGCAAGCTAGCAAATAGGTCGGGGCCAGAAACAGTGACGCCTTTGTGCCGAGGGGAACCGAACCAGCCTTTGCACAACAGTCTTCGCGGTATATGTTTTAGAGTCTGGTGCTCGCTACTGCGTATAGATTCAGCACGTAGATAGCTGTAAGGGAAATGAAAGGTTTTTCTTTCTAAATGGAAAATTATGTGCGCTATAGATAGTGAAAATCGTTCCAGAACCATGACCATAAAGGGGAGACATAACCAGTACATTGCTCGGTGTCATTCTGCGGCAGTAATCCTAATATTTAATTGTAGTTATACTGATAAATAAATGCCTGGTTCCCAGTATTCTTGTGAGTCTGGAGTTGGCCATAGAAACCACAGCAGCAAGCAAGGAGGCCAGGGCCAGGAACTGCAGACGCCTTTGTTCCGAGATGGGTTGCCCATGCTTTGTACACTGGTTCAGGGAGTCTGAGAAAGCTTCCTGCAAACGACAATTTGGCTCGCGGCTCTCTGTGGGCGGGCGAATAGTGAACTAATACTCAACTGCCGTGTCTCTCTCTCGCTGACACGCACTTCTGCGGCTGTGGGCATGGGCCATGTTTACAGCAGCAGTTTCCTCTGTTGGCACTGCGCTGCGGCACGATGAGTACGTGGCATGTAGACCACTTTTTCAGGGTATAATTGTCAGTGCAATATGGCCATCTGTACAAAACCGTTTTTTGTCACTGAAAGTCTCGTCTGCAGAAAAAAAAGGCGGATAGTACTCCCACACTGGCAGCAGCAACAGGTTGATGGTTAAATTGAGTAGGTGGTGGGCTTTCTCGTCAGGATCATCAGGAAGAATGCATTCGGTGTTATTCGGGCTATTTTCGTAAACAGGTCCTGTTAGGACAAGAATTTCCATGCAGGCAAGCTGAGACAGCACGAAAACTCCTACAAAAGCGACGGTTAACTATTTCTGTAGCACTTTACGAATTCCGGGAAGGGACTGAGAAATAATGGATGGGCTGTCCCATTATTATCGTGAGGAAGAATGCATACGGTGTTATTCAGGCTATTTTCGTAAACAGGTCCTATTAAGACCAGAATTTCCCTGCAGACCAGCTGTAACATTAGAAAAGCTCTTACACAAGCTACTGTTAACTACTTCTGCAGCACTTTACTATTTCCGAGAGGTATGCTTGGCTCTTATTTACATAGACATGTGATTCAGTATAGCTTTGAGAACCCTTTAGCTGCGCCTGCGGGGTTGAGTCACTATGCAAACATCTCGCTGAGGGTGATCCGCGATGCAAAGGTCTCTCTCAGCGCTGGCCCCTTAGCTCTGCGTCATCGCACCGGCAATGGTGCCTAGGTGAACATGTATTTGAACATGTATTTCTCAGGTATCATCTATGAAAGGGATGCCACCGCCTCATCCTTTCAGGACCCGAACTGACACCTGCACGTGGTTTGGCAGCTGATGGCCACATCGTCACTTCATGGAGGGCGCCGGTGCACCCCAACTGGGATGGCAGGCTGTGTGTGCTCCGCGATCGAAATATTTTTATCTGTCTAATTACATGGGATGTGTGCTTCATGATGGTATTCCTCGTGTGATGTCACCGCCAGACACCACACTTGCTAGGTGGTAGCCTTTAAATCGGCCGCAGTCCGTTAGTATACGTCGGACCCGCGTGTCGCCACTATCAGTGATTGCAGACCGAGCGCCGACACACGGCAGGTCTGGTCTAGAGACTCCCTAGCACTCGCCCCAGTTGAACAGCCAACTTTGCTAGCGATGGTTCACTGTCTACATACGCTCTCATTTGCAGAGACGACACTTTAGCATAGCCTTCAGCTACGTCATTTGCTACGACCTAGCAAGATGCCAAATTCAGTTACTATAATTACTTCAAAAATGTATTCTGAACTGATAATATTGTGACTCATGTACCGTCAAGAGCGACGTTCATCATTAATGGATTAAAGTTAAGTATCAAGCTAATTTCGTCCGCTTTCTGAATTCTCATTCCTTGTCATGTTCCAGACCTCACGTCAGTATAGTTCTTCCCTCCTAACGCCAGCCTGCGTGAACTAAAATGCGTGCATTTCGGCCTTCACTCGTAACGCGTGTTGGCTCTTCCGCTAACACAAAACCTTGTGTGATTAGAACAAAAAGAAGGGAAATCGATTTAAGTGCTTCTTACAAGACCTGCATCTTTCAAAACAGTGGAGAATGATGAGCAACATAAATGCAATTCCTGCAAACTGATTTTTTTTATAAATAAACACAATACCCTTGTATTTCCCTTCGTGAGATCCACCGCAGAGCCGCCAATTTCCAGGTAAAGGAGGGGAGGGGAAGAGCGGTGGGTGTGGTGGTAGGGGGGGGATAGAATTCCTGAAAAATTCTTTAAATAAATAAATAAACTATATTCCATACACTGCCTTGAATCCCCTAAATTGTTAAATAAACAATATTCCACACATTGTCTATATTGTTTAAACAATATTCCATACACTGCAATTAAATTCACTCTCCAAATCATCGATAAACTGAGTCTTTTTACCACCAATTTTCGGGAAGGTGGGAGGGGAGGGGGTTTACCAGAGGGGGAGGGGTTAATTAATTGACCAATTTAATTAAGTAGTCAATCAAACTGATAAGAGTGGGAGCATCTATTACAGTTACTCAGACCTGAAAGTGTACTTGTAGTAGCGAGGGGGAAGAGATGCATTGGAGGTTTCTTGAGGAGAGGGAGGTGGGGGCGGTAAACAATACGTTAAGGACCTGTCAATGAAAAGAAAGGATCCTTTTAGCGGAACAATAGGTTAAGAAACTGTCAATCAAAAGAGTACAATAAGCTCACAACCTGTCAGTCAAAGGACAACAATAGGTTTGGTACTGATTGCATACCTGCTCCTGAAGTAGGCAACCCACACTACAAAAATGTGCCTTGCCCCCAACTATCGTCATGAAGTCGAGCACGTGATCTACAATCAGTGTATGATACTCATTGGCCATCATGGTGCCTTACACATGAATGTTTGTCAGACTGTAATGGAACCACCACCAGCTTCTATCCATCCAGAAGTACAGGTGTCAAGGAACTGCTCACCTTGAAGACGAAGCATTCTTACCCTACCATCGGCGTGATGGTGAAGGAATCGGGATTCATCAGACCATACAACGCTCTGTCACTGCACCAACTTCCAGTGCCGATAGTCATGTGCCCATTTCAGTCATAGTTGCTGGTGTTGTGTTGTTAACTTAGGCACACGCATGGGTCGTCCTGCGGAGACCCATCGTTAGGAGTGTTCAGACTCACTTGTACTGTGCATAGCATTAAAATCTGATGTTAATTCCGCCACAGTTCGCTGCCTGACTTGTTTTACCAGTCTACACAGCCTATGACGCGAGACAGCTGTAATGAGGGGTGACCATCCAAGCCCACGACTTCTAGACTTAGTTTCACCTTGGTTCCACCACGTTTTGAAGAAACTCACCACAGAACTCCTCGAACACCCCAAAAGGCGTGCAATTTACGAAATACTTGTGCTGAGCCTCCTAGCCATCACATCTGCCCTCGGCCAGACAAGATAGATTGCGTGCCTTCCCAACTCTACACACGAACAGCACACTGACAACAATCACTAATACTACATGCACTATGCGTGTGTCTGATTAGCAGTCATTCCCGCCAGGTTACGCTGCTATCGCCTGGACGGGTTTATATCGGTAGTAAGTCAGTGGTCAGAATGTTCTGGCTGATCAGTGTTTGTCACACATAATATTAAAACTGAGGTCCTCAGTGTGGAACTGTAGCCTGTAGCCTAAATCAAGCATAAGACATTTAATGGCCGGCTGGGGTGGCCAAGCAGTTAAAGGCGCTACAGTCTGGAACCGAGCGACCGCTACGGTCGCAGGTTCGAATCCTGCCTCGGGCATGGATGTGTGTGATGTCCTTAGGTTAGTTAGGTTTAAGTAGTTCTAAGTTCTAGGGGATTGATGACCATAGAAGTTAAGTCCCATAGTGCTCAGAGCCATTCGAACCATTTGAACATTTAATCTATTATCTCTCACCAGCAGCAGCAGGTATGGCAGCTGCGGTCCTTGCAAACTGAACGGAGATGACCGCTTTCTTTCTATGTATGAGACAAGATATTGACTAGCGACTGTATTCTTACCAGACAGGACATACTACCCATGCACTAAAAAGAACGCAGTAACGTGGCTTCGATGCCAGATGGTGCTCTATTTGTTCAGAGCCGGCACAAAGCACATGCTGAACTTTTGGGGCTTCTTACAGGGATGACATCTGAAGATCGTGTGCAGCCTGAAACACCGACAGTAGTTCTCTGACTTCTTATAGAGTGCGTTTCAAGACCTATCGCATAGCTTTAACGCCCAGGGTAGTAGAAGTTAAATTATCTTTGCGATGGAAGCATCAATGGGACATGAGAATCGATGAGTAATATATATACGAGAGGATATACGCAGGCGAATGAGCAGCAGGGGGGGACTGGACATCATGTTGTTCACTAAGCTGTGTGTTTGTTTCTATATGATGAGCGAAAATAGTGTTCAATTTATTATGTGATGTGCACATGAGTGCCAACGGTCTTGCTGGTTCCCGTCTGATCACCGAAGTTAAGGTCTGTTGGGCTAGGCTAGCACTTGGATGGGTGATCATCCGGTTTTTGCCTTCCCTGTTGGCAAGGGGGGTCCAATCAGCCCTTGTGAGGCAAATTGAGGATCTACTTGATTGAGAACTAGTGGCTCCAGTCTTGTAAACTGACATACGGCCGGGAGAGCGGTGTGGCGTCCACATGTTCCTACATATTCGCATCCGGTGACGCATGTGAGCTGAGGGTTATGCCACGATCGGTCTGTACTGTTGGGCCCCTATGTCCTGTTCGGGAGGAGTTTGTTTTAGTTTCGCACATGCGTAGGGCAGCATTGCAGGTTGAGGCCCCAGATCAGTCATAACTATTTTCTGATCTCTAGATAAGATAAAAACATCTGCTGTCAGGTTATTTACATCTACATCTACATTTATACTCCGCAAGCCACCCAACGGTGTGTGGCGGAGGGCACTTTACGTGCCACTGTCATTACCTCCCTCTCCTGTTCCAGTCGCGTATGGTTCGCGGGAAAAACGACTGTTTGAAAGCCTCCGTGCGCGCTCTAATCTCTCTAATTTTACATTCGTGATCTCCTCGGGAGGTATAAGTAGGGGAGAGCAATATATTCGATACCTCATCCAGAAACGCACCCTCTCGAAACCTGGCGAGGAAACTACACCGCGATGCAGAGCGCCTCTCTTGCAGAGTCTGCCACTTGAGTTTGCTAAACATCTCCGTAACGCTATCACGCTTACCAAATAACCCTGTGACGAAACGCGCCGCTCTTCTTTGGATCTTCTCTATCTCCTCCGTCAACCCAACCTGGTGCGGATCCCACACTGATGAGCAATACTCAAGTATAAGTCGAACGAGTGTTTTGTGAGCCACCTCCTTTGTTGATGGACTACATTTTCTAAGGACTCTCCCAATGAATCTCAACCTGGTACCCGCCTTACCAGCAATTAATTTTAAATGATCATTCCACTTCATATCGTTCCTCACGCATACTTACAGATATTTTACAGAAGTAACTGCTACCAGTGTTTGTTCCGCTATCGTATAATCATAAAATAAAGGATCGTTCTTTCTATGTATTCGCAAAACGTTACATTTGTCTATGTTAAGGGTCAGTTGCCACTCCCTGCACCAAGTGCCTATCCGCTGCAGATCTATCTGCATTTCGCTACAATTTTCCAAGGCTGCAACTTCTCTGTATACTATAGCATCATCCGCGAAAAGCCGCATGGAACTTCCGACACTGTCTACTAGGTTATTTATATATATTGTGAAAAGCAATGGTCCTATAACACTCCCCTGTGGCACGCCAGATGTTACTTTAACGTCTGTAGACGTCTGTCCATTGAGAACAACATGCTGTGTTCTGTTTGCTAAAAACTCTTCAATCCAGCCACACAGCTGGTATGATATTCCATAGACTCTTACTTTGTTTATCAGGCGACAGTGCGGAACTGTATCGAACGCCTTCCGGAAGTCAAAGAAAATAGCATCTATCTGGGAGCCTGTATCTAATATTTTCTGGGTCTCATGAACAAATACGAGGTGCATTCAAGTTCTAAGGCCACCGATTTTTTTCTCCGGACTGGAAAGAGATAGAAACATGCGCATTGTTTCAAAATGAGGCCACGTTCATTGTCAATACGTCCCAGAGATGGCAGCACCGTACGGCAGATGGAATTTTACCGCCAGCGGCGAGAATGAGAACTGTTTTAAATACTTAAAATGACGACGTTTTCCTAACTTGAACAGCGTGCAATCATTCGTTTTCTTAATTTACGTGGTGTGAAACCAATTGAAATTCATCGACAGTTGAAGGAGACATGTGGTGATGGAGTTATGGATGTGCCGAAAGTGCGTTCGTGGGTGCGGCAGTTTAATGAAGGCAGAACATAGTGTGACAACAAACCGAAACAACCTCGGACTCGCACAAGCCGGTCTGACGACATGATCGAGAAAGAGGAGATAATTGTTTTGGGAGATCGCCGAATGACTGTTGAACAGATCGCGTCCAGAGTTGGCATTTCTATGGGTTCTGTGCACACAATCCTGCATGACGACCTGAAAATGCGAAAAGTGTCGTCCAGGTGGGTGACACGAATGCTGACGGACGACCACATGGCTGCCTGTGTGGCATGTTGCCAAGCAATGTTGACGCGCAACGACAGCATGAATGGGACTTTCTTTCCGTCGGTTGTGACAATGGATGAGACGTGGACGCCATTTTTCAATCTAGAAACAAAGCGCCAGTCAGCTCAATGGAAGCACACAGATTCACCGCCACCAAAAAAATTTCGGGTAACCGCCAGTGCTGAAAAAAATGATGGTGTCCATGTTCTGGGACAGCGAGGGTGCAATCCTTACCCATTGCGTTCCAAAGGGCACTACGGTTACAGGTGCATCCTACGAAAATGTTTTGAAGAACAAATTCCTTCCTGCACTGCAACAAGAACATCCGGGAAGGGCTGCGCGTGTGCTGTTTCACCAAGACAACGCTCCCGCACATCGAGCTAACGTTACGCAACAGTTTCTTCGTGATAACAACTTTGAAGTGATTCCTCATGTCCCTACTCACCTGACCTGCCTCCTAGTGACTTGGCTTTTTCCAACAATGAAAGACACTCTCCGTGGCCGCAGATTCACCAGCCGTGCTGCTACTGCCTCAGCGATTTTCCAGTGGTCAAAACAGACTCCTAAAGACGCCTTCGCCGTTGCCATGGAATCATGGCGTCAGCGTTGTGAAAAATGTGTGCGTCTACAGGACGATTACGTCGAGAAGTAACGCCAGTTTCATAGATTTCGGGTGAGTAGTTAATTAGAAAAAAAAATCGGAGGCCTTAGAACCTGAATGCACCTCGTAAAGTGAGTTGGGTCTCACACTATCGCTGTTTCCGGAATCCATCTTGATTCCTACAGATTAGATTCTGGGTTTCCAGAAACGGCATGATACGTGAGGAAAAAACATGTTCTAAAATTCTACAACGGATCGACGTCAGAGATATAGGTCTATAGTTTTGCGCATCTGCTCGACGAACCCTTCTTGAAGACTGGGACTAACTGTGCTCTTTTCCAATCATTTGGAACCTCCCGTTCCTCTAGAGACTTGCGGTACACGGCTGTTAGAAGGGGGGCAAGTTCTTTCGCGTACTCTGTGTAGAATCGAATTGGTATCCGGTCAGGTATAGTGGACTTTCCTCTGTTGAGTGATTCCAGTTGCTTTTCTATTCCTTGGACAAATGTGCTCCTTGGTTCCCCAACTCCTCTCCCCTGGGGAAACACTGGCAGTTTATCAAGGTCACCCAGGGGAAGCACAAAGGGAATTGTGTTAGTTATATTCAAGGTCATGATGTAACTATAGTTGTCACGTGTCATAAAAATGGCGGCAACCCATCTCTGCCTCCCCTCCCATCCCCTCAGGACCAATGAGCACCCCCTTCATACCTTAAATAACTGAGGCACTGGAAAGGGTTGCTGTGGAGCTGGGCAGCATACGTTGTGTCAGTTTGTTAAAAACAAATTCCATCATATGAGTTCGTTTGTAGATAAGAGTACAGTGCTATGTTACACCTGTAGGAACACACATTGAAGCAGATATGTAAGTACTCTCATTACAATATATTTTATATATTTTCCATTCATTTTTCATAATTGTTCTATATTGTAACGGGAGGTTGTGTGAAATGAGTAGCATAGGAAGAGGTTGAAGACTGTGTCTATTTGTCTATTTTCACACATCAAAACAAAGTTTTGCATCACCCCAGTTCCCAGAACTCCTGAAGTTAGACGTTGACTGTGGATATTGTATCGCAGACGCAGTCCATTTGACTGATCAGAGATGTCACTAAACCCACCCAAAGACGTAAACAACCATCCATGAGCAGTGCCTATTAGACGGTGGGGGTCCAAAAGCCAATCAGTTCCAGTCATTCCACCAGGAAGGAGATACATGGCTCGTGTTGTTTGTAATTCGACCATGCCTAGACTTCGGTTCGATCACGTCCGCAATTGTTACTTTGTGCTACGAAGGGCTCTTAACAAAGAAAATGTCCAGGTGTCTCGGAGAGAACCAAGCCGATGTTGTTTGGACATGGAGGAGATACAGAGAGACAGGAACTCAGGCTGCCAAAGGGCTACTACTGCAAAACATGACCACTACCTATGAATTATGACTTGGAGGAACCCTGACCGCAGCGCCACCATGTTGAATAATGCATTTCGTTCAGCCACAGGACGTCGTGTTACGATTCAAACTGTGCGCAATAGGCTGCATGATGCGCAACTTCACTCCCGACATCCATGGCGAGGTCCATCTTCGCAACCACGACACCATGCAACGTGGTACAGATGGCCCCAACAACATGCCGAACGGACGGCTGAGGTTTGGCGTCACGTTCTCTTCACCGATGAGTGTCACATATGCCTTCAACCAGATAATCGTCGGAGACGTGTTTGGAGGCAACACGGTGAGGCTGAATCCCTTAGACACACTGTCCAGCGAGTGCAGCAAGGTGGAGGTTCCCTATTTCCAGGTGGCATTATGTGGGGCCGACGTACGCCGCTGGTGGTCATGGAAGGCACCATAATGAGTGTACGCTACGTGAATACCATCCTCCGACCGATAGTGTAACCGTATTGGCAGCATATTCCGCGAGTCATTGGTCTTCATGGACGACAATTTGCGCCCCCATCGTGGACATCTTGTGAATGACTTCCTTCAGGTTAGCGACATCGATAGATTCGAGTGACCAGCATGTTCTCCAGACGTGAACCAGTCGAAATTGCCTGGGACAGATTGAAAAGGGCTATTTATGGATGACGAGACCTACCATCCACTCTGAGGAATCCACGCCGAATCGCCGTTGACGAGTGGGACAATCTGGACTAACAGTGTCTTGATGAACTTGTGGATAGTATGCCACGACGAATACATGCAATGCAAGAGGTCGTGCTACTGGGTATTAGAGGTACTGGTGTGTACAGCAGTCTGGACCACCGCCTCTGAAGGTCTCGCTGTATGGTGGTACAACATGCAATGTGTGGTTTCCATGAGCAATAAAAAGGGCGGAAATGATGTATATGTTGATCCCTGTTCCAATTTTCTGTAGAGGCTCCGGAACTCTCGGAACCGAGGTGATGCAAAACACTTTTTTGATGTGTGTTGAGTAACATCTCTTGAGTCCTTTTTGTTAATAACGATTTAGTATTACTTATAATCACCAGAGACCGCACCTAGGCATATGTGTAAGTACTCTCATTATTCTATAATTCCCCACATTTTCTCTAATTTTTCCTATTTTCGCCCGTTTCATGATGTTCCCAGATTTTACGTATTTTTCCAGTTATGGAAGATCCAACGCACTGTTCCCGACATCGGTTCGACGTGGTGATTCTCTCAGGCAAACAATGCAGTAGGGGCTCACTTCAGATATCACTGATACTGAAGCACACCTCCCCAACTCCATCTTTTGTAAGTGGGACACTCTGGAGCTGGACAGCATAGGGTCAGGTTGCATTCCGTGTCCCTTCGTTATTAATAAATTATGTTACTTGAGATCTATTTGTTGATAATAGTTCAATATTTAGTCTTCAAAGTCACCTGCAGAAGCTTCACACGGACAGATATGTAACTACTCTCATTCATCCAAAATTATAGATGTTTATTTAAATATTTCCTATAGCTTTACGCACTATACAAAATTACGACAGTTACTTGTCAACATCACATCGATAACGTGTCACATAGCATCACGACGTCACATTACTGAGTCTCGTCGTGTCGCAGTGCAGGGCGGTAGGCCCTCTGGTCTCCACATACACTTATTAAACTCCATCAAAGCAGCCTGTCTTGCAGTTCTAACGTATGAATGCGCATACATGCAAAATTAATGTCATTTCGCTATCGCTTTACAATGGCATACAATGTAGGTATTCAGATGCTATGTACTGGCATGTACGTGATCGAGATTGAAGTGCATGCACTTCGTTATTCCGCTCATTTCAAGCAGGAGACGAGAGGAGACTTTTGGGCTGTGAAGAGGCCAGCCGCTCACAATAACAGGAGGTGGTGGGAGGACATCCGGTCACTGGGAACTGTGGACAGAGTCCCGACCCCTGGCTGGCGGCTTTCTCTTTCGGTGTCGGGTCTCAGGGGCCACAGCGACAGATGCTAGCTATTTTTACAGTACCTGAGAGCAGTTTTCTCTCGAAAGCCTCATGTTGTGGGGAGGAACGTGCCAGCTCAGCAGCCGAGATGTGCTATTGTTTAGGACGTTTCTGGTAAATGATTGCCGTGCTCCGCAGGACAGGTGACAGAATGGCATCATATGTAACAACCCTATTATCCTATTCCGTTGGCACCCGTCACCATAAACCTTCCCGCGCAAATTTCTGACAGAGGCTATGAAATGGTGCTTCACTGTTACGTCAGCACATGTTTGCAGTCACCGTTGGGGGCATTGGTGGGAAGGAATGGTACCGACTCCTAGGTTGACGGACTACGGTACTGAATTTGTTGTAAGGCTATAGTTGCCAAAGGCTTTGCTCATCGGCGATGATTGGTACAGTTCCGGTGCAATGGGGGCGAGGAGGGGGCGCTAGTTGTCTGGGCGTGGGGTGAAGAAGAATTTAGGAGCTGGTTCCTGGCCACTGAAGGAGTCGGTCACGTACGTTGCCGCCCTCACCACAGAGTAATTTCATTCACAGTTTTCACTTGTCCGGCCACCTGGACAAACACTTAATTTTTTTTCCCGCTTCAATCGGTGTCCAAGTCGAAGCCCGTCTCCATCCAGCGCATCCCAACACGAGTAGTAGCCGACATCAGGACGCCGCCTTGCGCTGTACTGTCGGCAGTATACGCAGCTCCAGCCTGTAGGGTTTCAGTTGATTTATCAGCCTCCCAGAATTCGAGCGAGGTTTCACGGAGATGTTATCTGTAGGACCACTTTTCCTCATTAGGTGATATCATGGTATTGTATCCGATTACTCAATTATTTATCGTTATTACACATTTCACCTGTTCTCTTTGCTCCCCCTTCCAGCAGTAGAGAAGACTACTGGACTGAATGCCATGTCGTTTGTATGAGGATCTTGCCAACACATATACCAAGTGGGGACTATTTACATGTTTGGTTTATGTTAGTATGCATGACTGTTCCTTGTACAAATTCATGATCAATTTTGTGTTCCATTTAAAGATAATAAAAGTAAATATAATTTTTAGAATGATATTTGTCAGCTAAACAGTCACACCCACCTGAATTCTTCGCAGTCGTCATTTCTGGAGGGGAACTTTGATCACTTAATTTGATGAATAAATTATGTGAGAAACTAGTCACCCCAAGTAGGATTTATATCAAGGCCATTACAAGAATGAATTTGTAAGGTGGCAGAATAAGTGGTCAGATTCACACCGTACATGAGACCTTTACAAATCGCAATGAGAAGGTAAAGATGACACATAACGTAAATCGACAGTTATTAGAAGATTTGCCTGTCAATATGTGATGCAAAAAGGGATGACAGTAAATCGATGGTAATTTACACACTATTCCTATATAATGCAAGCCTTAGAGCGGAAGGTAGAACAGGGGATGGGAGTCGAGTCGTTTTTAGTTTTGAAATGCCAGCTCCACGATGGCGTAGCGAAGCCGAGCTGTGAGAGTTACGCCGTAAACCACTTGGAGGGGTGGCAAAAGGAGGACAGCGACCCCGGACCAGGTGATTCAAGCCGGAGGACTGTCTGCAGCGAGGCATCTGCTCAAGGGCAGAGCAGAAGCTTTAGAAAATTGCGTTTCAGAATTCTGAGGATACGAACAAAACCAAGTGACGCATTTTCGTCCAGCGAGTGCTTCACACGGAAAGGTCAATGTACTTTAGGCGTCTAGAACGGGCACAAAACGGCCGATCGGCGGAAACGCACTAGGAAGGAGATAAATACTGAAGTTTCGACGCAGTTTGATAGAAGGGACGTTGCGATTGGTAGAGGGTGTTTCAACAAAATAAGAGGAATTCTCCTATCGGTCGAAAAAGGCCGTGACATGAAAAAGGAACCCAAGTGGACGGAGGCAGTTCTGCCATGAGTAGGAGAAGAGAGAAATGTTTCAGAGGGACTCTTCTCTGAACTGATGTCAAGTGCAGAATGGAGCGCTTAACGCTCCGTACGACGCAGAGAAGAAATTGGTGTGTACACTGCATTCACAGTGGCTGCACTCCAGCTAATGAATTAGCTGTAGCAACGTTTAGCTCCAACTGTGGAGAAACGAACCAGCCAAATTAGTTAATTGTTCTTGTGAGAACTGAGAGCGCACTATAATATGCACACTTCTTTTTTTTCTTTATTGTAATTTCATTCCCCTGCCCCACATGGGCAGGGGAGGGGTGTCAGCAGCACAATCCTCCGCTCTTCAGCCGAGTGGCATGACAACTAAAACAAGAATAAAATAATACATACATTAGGAGATAAAAAGGGGAACATAAAACAGAGTAAGGGGAGAAAATGGAGGTTAAAATACACTGACACGTAGACGTTCATTGGGGACAGTTAAAAAAAGTCACCAGAAAGTTAAAAAACACGGCGATTCTTAAAACACAGAGAAGACACTGGATGCGCATGCACAGGTTAAAAGTTGGCCACAGTATTAAAAACACTCCGAAACAACACACCTAAAACTCACTTGGAGCACACACGACGAAGAATAAAACTACCAGGTGGGACCTGCCGAGGGAAAGGTCAGAGAGGATGGGAAAGGAGGGGAGAGCATGGGGCAGCTGGGGAAGCGGCGGGATGAAGAGAGGAGGGGCAACCGTGGGTTCACGAAGAGGCAGGAGACACATGGGGTGGGACAGGAAAAGGGAAGACAGGGCAGAGACACTGAAAGAAGGCACAAGAGATGGAGGGGGAGTAGGAGGGAAAATACGCTCAGAAGGATGAAGGGGGGTGGAGAGGGAGCCCTGAGGAGGAGACAGGAAGAGGGGGTTAGAGTTGGTAGGAAGGGTAGATGTCAGGGCGAAGCTCATCATCCGGGAGGGGTAGATGGTGGAAGTTGCGTTGGGAAAGGAGATGGAGGGTGTGGAGATGGAGAGAGGGAGGGACACAACGGTAAAGGCGCGGCAACTGGTTGGGAGTGGAGAGGAAGGGAGACACCAGGGGGTGAGGGGGATCAAGGCGGCGGACAATATACAGTATGCGGATGTGTTCAAGGAAAAGGAGAAGGTGGGGGAAGGGGATGACATAGACGATGCGCGTGGGGGACGGAAGGCGGATGCGGAAGGCGAGGCGGAGTGCATGGCGTTCGAGGATTTGGAGGGCTTTATAGAACCGGGGAGGGGTGGAAATCCAAGCGATGCTGGCATAACAAAGGATGGGGCGGATCATGGATTTGTAGGTGTGAAGGATGGTGGAAGGATGCAGACCCCACGTCCGGCCGGACAGGAGTTTCAGGAGGCGGAGGCGGTTGTGAGCTTTGTTTTGGATGGTAAGGAGATGGGGAGTCCAGGTGAGGTGGCGGTCGAGTGTGAGGCCAAGGTATTTGAGGGTAGGAGTGAGGTGGATAGGACGGCCATAAATGGTGAGGTAGAAATCATGGGGGCGGAAGGAGCGGGTGGTGCGGCCTATGATGATCGCCTGGGTTTTGGAGGGATTAACACGGAGGAAGCACTGGTTGCACCAAGCGGTGAATTGGTCAAGGATGCACACTTCTCCAACCATGCACGTTTATATCGCCACATAATCAGACTTGGGTTGAGTACATATTTTCTCCCATAACAAGAAACATAGGGAAAGTTTCTGCTGGAAAGTTCAGCAAAGGCCATTAGTTTTGTAGGGATTTCAGTGGGAGAGAGGGGCCTTGTAGACAGCAGCACGTCGCAGCTAAGGTAAATACCATGTGCAGAGGCGTAAACTTCGTTGGTTCACCAGCTTGCGTCCACTGTAAACTCGAGCGGCCTTCGGTAATCTTGCGCTCAAATTTGTTACTTGACTAACCATCCACCGTAGACTTGATTGTCATCCTAAATAGTACCAAACTTTGAACCAGAATTGGACGATTTTCGTAGTACTGACCAACATCATAACATATGTGTAGGAGCAATTTTCTACAGAAACTCCCAATTAAACTTTTATATTATTGTGCTTAGGATTAATGTAAAGAAACTTCCACATAAACTTTCATAATACTGTGTTTAGGATTAATGTGCTCTCAGAGAGTTACTATTTAACATTGTTGCGTATAAACTCATTTCACTTTTTGATGTTGGCAAGATGCATGATCCATTGCGCTGCTTTTATGTTGGCTAGTTGACAACTGTGTGAAAAGCTGTAATTTGGTGAGAAATATTGCGACATTAAACTTGTCATTTCCCCTCACACAGTTGTTTTCAGTTCTAGAATAAGTAAAAACAAACCACACCCTTACACATTACACAACTTCTGCATATTGAGTTTTAATCCACTTGGGTGCGATTTGTACAACATCATGATTCTGACCCAAAACTTGCATATCAGTTAAGAGTTCCAGAATAGGAGACATGCATCTAGTTTCCGGGCACATCGTGTAGCATCAGGTAGGTGTCATGATGTTGTCATTTGGTTACAATGCAGAATGGTCCCGATTTGGGTATCATTGCTAAGTCACTATTCCATTACTAGTGTGTAACGTCATAGTGCTATAAACAAAGACATTGGTAGAAATTGTGACGGCCATGGAGAGCTCTAAAAGTACTGCCGATTTCTGATGGAAGATACTATATATAAAACAAATACCACACTACAGCAGATGAACCACCACTTCATTACTAGATTATGGGACGTCACAGCAAAGGTGGATGCGCCTGCATTAGGTGTTGCATGTTTCTAATGATGGATCCAGCGTGCAGTACGTCAGGGAATATTCTTCAGGCTTAATACAATTTTTATCTGATGCAAACAGACACAGGCAAATTCAAAGAGCTTCGCACTGAAGATGACAAGTAATCGTGACTAATTTAGCTTGATAAGCGAGAAAGATCTTTCACACAAATATGTCGATCGAAATATTGTAGCAGTCTTGCAACCTCATTATGGAGACTTGGAAACTCTGAGGATAGCAGTGTAGACGTCTTGGACAGTTTTAACCATGCAGTCACATCAGCATATGCACAGGGGCGCTTTCAACTGAAATGGGAAAAGATGTCCAAAGAAGCACGAAAAAAATGAGCGTATGGCATCAATGGCCGGGAGGCCCCATCCGGGGAAGCTTGGCCGCAAAATGGAAGTCTTATTTCAATCGATGCCACGTTGGGCGACTTGCGCGTCGGTGATGAGAATGAAATGATGAGGAGGACAACACAACATCCAGTCCCCAGGCGGAGAAAATCTCCAAGCCAGCCGAGAATCGAAGCCAAGCCCGCTTGCGTAGGAGACGAGCACGTTACCACCCCGGAAAGAAGCCGGACAGAGCACGGAAAGAGATGTAAGATTGACACTGTCCTCGATATCTTTGTTAAACTATCCTTGCAATTCTTTCAAGGCCACTATGAATTCTTCAGACCTCGCGTTTTCTTCAACAGCAGTGAGCTTAATGGAGTGGACTGTTTTTGTAAGAACGTGTCACTTCTGCAACGCCATTTTCTTTTTAAATGCATTCCCATCTAATCAGAAGGAAGTTACCTTGCAGTGTCTTATTGTGGGCAGTGTGCAGTCAAGTCCACTTAAATGAAATGACTGCCATCCATTCCGGATGCTCCAGTTTTAGTTCCTGCAGTCTTTTTTCGTTCATAAACTCAACAAGAGCGAGTTTTAGATTCAAAAATCGTCCAAGCATGCTCCTTGACATAACCAAAGTACTTTTCAGTAATAAATGAAGTCTCCATATTCTTCGTTCAGTACCATTGAAAACGGTTGCGACTGACAATTGAATAATGCGTGGGACTTCGGAAATTTTTACTGTTCACATGACCAATTCCTTCACGTTTTCCATGCCGGCTAAATTGGCACGAAGTGCTTTATATATGTACAGAACAGTGGATTCCGTCTGTCGATCGATCGATCGATTGCTCTTTCGTTGTCAACTACACCTTTAAATTCTGTCTGCGTCGCACTGTAATGTCGTTTCATAACAAATACGCAGTACTTGTTGTTATGTGAATAGAGAATTCTCATTCATTTTAAAGGATTGCGGCCATAGGTCTCTAGAATGTCACGATTTGTGCAAACAGCCATTGGACCTGTGAACGTCCTTCATACCACGAACAAACAGCGGAGGTTACATAGTGCTGACAGCAGTATTGTGCCGAACTCAGAGAGCCGTTGCCGCATCGCAAAGCAAAATGAGATGTCACGCAGCTTCGGGTACTTCCGAGGGTAACCGAGAAAAACCGAGTGAGAGGCCGGGCGTTGGCCAGCCCGCTGCCTGCACGCGCTGCACGCTGCATGAGTGGAGTCTGGAACGCCTTGGGCGGCTCTGATACAGAAGGTGAGTCCCCCATCGTTAGGACCAATGGTGCAACCGCCAACGACTGGAACGACGCCACTGGCGTCAGTGGAGAGGGGGAGTGACAGCCCTTCCTGGAAGCCAACACGTGAAATAGCGTAACAGTATTATGTGTTTTCACAGCAGAATAACGTCAACACACTACCTTAAGGAGCAATACATATACGTGTGTGTGTGTTTTATCGTTACATTTGGCGCTTAGTGTTACCATTTTTATAAATGAGTAGATACTCTGGTTGAATTCGGACTCTCTATCGGGGTTGGATAGAATAAAAAAATAGCAAACCACAGCTGATTATGTAAGCAATAAGAATATTTTTATACTTGCACACTATGGAAAAATTGGACAGATACTGAGCAACGTGAGAAATACAAAAAAAAAAAAATCGGTAGAAAATCTGGATACGGTGTGATTATGCAAGATATTTGCAAAATTGGAAATTTTTGGTAAAATACACTCCTGGAAATGGAAAAAAGAACACATTGACACCGGTGTGTCAGACTCACCATACTTGCTCCGGACACTGCGAGAGGGCTGTACAAACAATGATCACACGCACGGCACAACGGACACACCAGGAACCGCGGTGTTGGCCGTCGAATGGCGCTAGCTGCGCAGCATTTGTACACAGCCGCAATCAGTGTCAGCCAGTTTGCCGTGGCATACGGAGCTCCATCGCAGTCTTTAACACTGGTAGCATGCCGCGACAGCGTGGACGTGAACCGTATGTGCAGTTGACGGACTTTGAGCGAGGGCGTATAGTGGGCATGCGGGAGGCCGGGTGGACGTACCGCCGAATTGCTCAACACGTGGGGCGTGAGGTCTCCACAGTACATCGATGTTGTCGCCAGTGGTCGGCGGAAGGTGCACGTGCCCGTCGACCTGGGACCGGACCACAGCGACGCACGGATGCACGCCAAGACCGTAGGATCCTACGCAGTGCCGTAGGGGACCGCAACGCCACTTCCCAGCAAATTAGGGACACTGTTGCTCCTGGGGTATCGGCGAGGACCATTCGCAACCGTGTCCATGAAGCTGGGCTACGGTCCCGCACACCGTTAGGCCGTCTTCCGCTCACGCCCCAACATCGTGCAGCCCGCCTCCAGTGGTGTCGCGACAGGCGTGAATGGAGGGACGAATGGAGACGTGTCGTCTTCAGCGATGAGAGTCGCTTCTGCCTTGGTGCCAATGATGGTCGTATGCGTGTTTGGCGCCGTGCAGGTGAGCGCCACAATCAGGACTGCATACGACCGAGGCACACAGGGCCAACACCCGGCATCATGGTGTGGGGAGCTATCTCCTACACTGGCCGTACACCACTGGTGATCGTCGAGGGGACACTGAATAGTGCACGGTACATCCAAACCGTCATCGAACCCATCGTTCTACCATTCCTAGACCGGCAAGGGAACTTGCTGTTCCAACAGGACAATGCACGTCCGCATGTATCCCGTGCCACCCAACGTGCTCTAGAA